>NC_049207.1:5784945-5867445 GCF_013347855.1 Anguilla anguilla
AACGCCTCAGCCACACCTCTATGATGTCACAGAAGCCTTGCGAGAACGTCACTGGCCAGCCGGGCGGACAGCGTCCACCCTGGCCCCGCCCCCAGCCTGGCCCTCTCTCTTCTCCTCATGCCTGATGCCTTCGGCCAATGGCTCATGGTTAAAACTCGTTCTGTCTGGATTCCCATAATTCCTGTCCAATGAGCAACGCCCAGCAGAGATCTTAGCAGAGATGAGCAATTTCCCATCGTGTGCTTATGCTGTAGATATGATATAACATAAGAGTATCACACAGCCTTATTTTAACCATGAAAACCACGTTTATTATTTTTTCCTTCTCCATACCATTGACTCAAAGGGCCTGATTCAACAGAATGCAGTTAATTACCAACTGGACCACCGAATCTTTGCAGTGTTTGGAAGCATGCCATGTGAAGTACTGCAGCTGCACAGCCAATTTCAAGCCAATGTCACCTGACCATCCCACTAAACCCGATTTTCTCCTTCCTGTCCCAACTGTTTCTACAGTTAATTAGACTTCAGCGCCGATGAAAAGACTCCCTGACGAAACGTCTGTTACATTTGGAGGGAAAAGGACAGTCGGAGCCACAGGAGCACTAGACTCTGAGGTAGCTAAAGTGACAGAATAGTCGTTCAGTTTAACAAGGACTCTAAAGTACCTAAAAATGAAAGGGGAGGCACATAGTCGGCTCGAACGCTCTCGCATAGCCAAAATTCTTTCCCAATTAGAGGGAGAAATTCTGCCAGCTCGTGTAATGCTAAAAAGAGAAAAAATAGCAAATGCCTCATTCTCACATGAGAGGCAGCCGTGTCTGAAAAGATAACCGTGAAAGCCCTTTTCTGGTCATTAACGCTCGCACTGGAACTGGAAAAACAAACTTCTGCGCAGGAACCTGCGCTGCCAGCCCACGTGCGTGTCACATGAAATCCAGCCACGCGGCTACTGCCGTTTGTGAAATGTGGTCTCACAGCTGTGACAGGACTGCCATAAAAAACAAACAACCGCAGGGGTGGTTTGCTACCACATACCATGTGTGCGTGTGTGTGTGTGTGCGTGTGTGTGCGTTACTATAAAACAGCAACCGCAGGGGTGGTTTGCTACCACATACCATGTGTGCGTGTGTGTGCGTTACTATAAAACAGCTGTAGTGGAAGCAAGAGTGTTACCAGAATAACCGCAATGAAAGTTATTATTATTATTATAATAACCGCTATATTACCAGAAAGTCGCACTGACATTTAAAACATATTTTTTGTAAGCGACAGCTAAGCACTGCAGAGCAGAATGCATGGTGCCGCTCTGTAAATTGGCCACTGCGGCTGTGTGCGTCAGCATGAAACTACACCAGCGTTAAGAACTTAAGAATCCAGAAAAGGCCATTCGGTCCGTATAAGCTCGCTGTTTAGCTAGAAAACAAGAGAGTGTACAACACTGTATCAGGCCTGGAACTGAATACCAATACAAGGGGATATCTGCCTCTGCTACCTGGTCTGAAAAGCAGTAGCATTGCGTTGACATCTCTCTGTGTAAAGGAATGCTTCCTGAAATCCGGGTGGAATTTTCCATCAGCTAATTTTCACCTCATGCCCCCCTTGCTCTACTGCGAGAACTCAAGCCGAAGAAATCATTTGTAGTTCACTTTGTAAAAAAAAACCCTTTCATGAATGTAAAAACCTCGATCAAATCCCCCCCCCCCCCAACCCCCCTCGCCCCTCGCCCCCTCGCCCCCTCGCCCCTAGCCTCCTCCCGCTAAGCCCGGGCTCATCCGCACGCGCTCTGTTGCGAGAGAGCGGTTGGTCCACAAGCGCAACGCGCCGCATTTCGTTGACTCGGGCCCCCCTGAGCGCATGCAGCAGAGACATTGTGATGTCATATCCTCTCCATGTGATGAACAGCCATGATGCCGCTGGATGAGGCCGAATGGGGAAGGGGGGGGGGAGGGGGGAGAGAGAGAGAGAGCGGACAGCGCAGGCCAAGTCCACAGCCCTTCTGCCAGATGGGTCAAAAATGCATGTTAATTAAAGAAGATAAAAGTACACGGACACAGAGCAGAGAGAGAACAGAGAAGATGGGGTTGCAGAGCCACGTTTCACATGGAGAGGGGAGGTGGGGTCGTGGAAGCACCACCCCACCGCCCCACCCTCCACCCTACCTCCCCCCTCCCCCCACCCCGCCATCCCCAAACCCAACCCAACCAAGCTACATGCGGTGTTTTGATAGAATACGATGAGTCATGTTTTGCACGATATGTTGCCCCTCCCCCTCCCCCCATTTTCTTTTGGAAGGGGTCGGAGGCCGATGCAGTCATTCAGTGTGTGAGGCGGTTGGGGGGTGGAGTCGATGTTGAGGTCAGAGCCAAACTGAGGCACTTCAGAGAAAGACACCACGTAAAGCACTTGTATGTATGGGGAAGGGGGTTCTTGAACCAAGCCTGGATTTGACCCCCCCCCCCCCGGGTGTGTCGGGGGTGGACGCATGCACCGGGCCGTCGCACAGGTGGCCCAAGCCATTCGCGTGGTCGCCCCGGTTACCTGCTGCGGTGGGTTGCCGGGGAACCCGTTGCGTTTGTATTGCAAATAGGAGTTAGTGCCGCCGCTCTTCGTCGCGTGAATTCTAGCGAGCCTGGTTTTCTGTTTTGAACAAACACACGTGTGTTTAGCGTCCCGCCGCGCGTAGCCCCTTCTTTTGTTTTTGTTTTACCTGCTCTCTGGGGACCGTGGCGTCGGGTAAGAGCGGAGCTGCATTCAGATCACGATCACAGGACGTTAATTTCGCCTCCCTGCTGACCTGGATGAGGGAAGCACTCAGACCCACCGACTGACTATTCTGTTTGTTAAGTGAGTCAGAAACCTCGCTAAGAAGCCGCCCTGCGGCCACACAGCCCTGGAGACTGCATTCGGTCAATGCTAGTCTGTGGTCTCACAAGTGCTTTCTTCGCAAACACAGTACGGCGAGCTTAGCAGCTGCTAAAACAGAAAGGACAAATGTAAACCACTTGCATTCTTTTGCTTGTTAATCACAGTTAAATGACACATTTTGATAGAATCCAGGCTCTGCTATGAATTTTGTTCAAAATTTTTAAAAATTCCAAGTTATGACATCATCATGACAACATTACAATGCCCAGGGTGAATATTGTTTTTCCTTTTTTGAGACCTCTAAATGCTTCCTGCAGAGCCAAATATGGGTATTCATTTTCATTGGTCCCGCAGGCCCTCTTGGCTCCTGCCTGAAAATCCCCTGCTATTAAAGATTTGCGGTAGATACCGTAGAAACTGGCCTTACATTGTGTTTGAACAGAGATATGGCAATACTTGGACAAGCGCTGATGTTCCACCTAAGCGAGGCACCATCTTTCTTCAAAGTCAGACCATATCTACAGCATCTGTCACTCACAAGCGCGCAACAGCAGTCCCTGATTGGTCAGTTCTGTTTCTGCTGTTTTCCACCAGCATGTTGCCGATCTCTAAGCAGGAGGGTCCCTCCTTACAGGGTCAAAGGTCAAACCCCTGATTTAAAATGGAAGTTCCCCCCGGTGCACACTTCCACTGCGCTGGGCCTCTTGCCCGAGCACTGAAATCTCCCGCTACTGTCGCAGGCCTAGCTCCTCGTGCTCAAACCGCTTTTAGCCTCTCCGAACTTTCGAGTTCTCCCGTTCTTTGGAGATTTCTCCACCGGCTGACGGGAAAAACAGACTGTTGTTTTTGGGAACGATCCGCACGCTGGTTTTGCAGTTACGTCCTCGGATGCGCTGCAAGGAACGAAGCCATCTTTTTTTTCTATTCATTTTTTTTTCTATCCGTTTTTCTTTTCCCAAGGCCCCTCCCCTGTGTATAGTGTTGACTTGAGTATTCTAAATTAGGAGCCTTTGAGCAAACAGCGAATTATCATGTGACTCTCGTGTCGTCTCGAAAAAATCGCATTCTCGGGAGGCCTCCGCGGAGCAGGGGCTTCCTGGTACAGATCCGTCTCCATCTGAAGACACAGAAGGACCCGTCATCCGGAACATTCCTGCCCCGTCTCTGCGCTCATAGAGACGTCTCCACGTTCATTTCACACAGCTTAACGCGCTGGGCTGCCGTTACAGAGGGCCTGTATATGCAATTACGGACTGGCCCCGGAGAGAAACGCTTCACGAACTGTTTACATACCGCAGGAAACTGCGCATACACACACACACACACACACACACACACACACACACACACGCACGCACACACACAAACAAGCAGATAAACACACTGCGTGACCAGGGGCTCAATTTACTTTCTCTCTGCGAGTTCATCGACCTCACAGACGAAGCTCGAACAGAACCGTGAAACATTCCAGCACGTGCTGCGTTTAAAGAGGTCAAGGGTGACGGGCAGTACAGCGCGCAGCGCCCGCGTGAGCACCCCGCGCTCGACCCTGCGCTCGACTGCGCCGCACTGCGCCGGAGGATTCGCGCGGTCTTCGGAGGGGAAGCTGACTCCTCTACTGGCACCCAGGGCACCGTGTACTACTGCTCCACAGCGTGCAGGCCACAGCTCAGCTCCCCAGGCCTTCGAAAGCCCTCGGTAGGACCTGAGCCCCGAGGCCGTACCAGACCTGGGTTAAACACGCATCTGAAATACTTTAACCCTTCAGAGGGTTAGACCGAGCGACCCACAGGTACAGCTCCTGCATGTTCCTGACATATTTTTTTTAAAAAGGAGCCTCCACCTTCACCCACATTCAGGATCCTGCATATCCATCAATGGTAGGCTACTCAGGGTGGGATCTAATGCTACAGGAGCATTTTCAAAAGTTTACTCTTTCACATTGTAAAACTGTTCTTTTTTTATTAATTTTTTTCTTCAACGTTTCAGTGTTTCATATCCATATCTGACCCAGGTCTGGGATCGGCGACCACAGTTTGACCGCCGGTCGCGGTCTTCCGCGTACGCGGTTGCGGTTACGGTTGCCACGGTGAGCGGCGCGCGGCTCCGCAGTACCTTCTGCGCCCGGCGCTTCTCGGCCCGCTGGCTCTGGTGGTAGATGCGGCTGAAGTTGGACACGATGACCGGGACGGGCAGGGCGATCACCAGCACCCCGCTCAGGGAGCAGATCGACCCAAATATTTTCCCCACGATGGTTTTGGGAACCATGTCACCGTACCTGGAAAAATAGGGGGGGGGGGAGGGGGTTGGGGTGGAAAGAAGGGGTTGGGGGTAAGAGCACTAAATATTAGCAAACAAGTCAGTATACAACATATACTGGACAACATATATGCAGGTTAAACAGAGTTATAATCGTGGAAGACCCTCTTCGCCTGTGGAAAACAAATGAGTAATATAAGAATTATACTGATATTGTAAGGTACAGTACATCACCAATCAGATTGTGATAAGATGATATCTTAAAATGCACGGTTTTGATAAGTCATGAGGAAGGAACCAGCAGTATTAAGTCACTAGGGGGTGCTATGGAGCCACTCTGCCAGTCCTTTTTTTTGAGCAGGCAAAGCTCTACTGACAGCAACCTTTTTTGAAATGCAGGCCATTTTCCTGTATTTATAATCACATGCAATTTTTTTTTTCTAAGTTAGTCGATTCAAATGAAAACGGAATTCGACTGCACATAAGTTTACGTGTTCTTTAAAATTAAACCAGTCCCCGGCCCAGTTCTCACCCGTGACCTCATTACCTTTCGAAAAAACATGTAAAAATTACATTAGCCAGCTCTTGGCGCAAGATTATTCTCGCAAGCCTTGATAAAGCTCTCCGCTAATTTCCCATAATCCCACTGTGATGTAAGGCCGGTGAAAGGAAGTTGCAGTGGTACATTCAGAGTGCATTTTGTGTAAATGACAAAGAGCCAGGTGCCGACTAAAACCTAGAGAGAGGGCCTTTTTAAACATCTACAAGCCCCCCTGCAGTGAATGCACCCAGCCACATTTTCAATCTTGCCACCTCCGACGGCAAAACACTGAAGAATAGGCTCGTCTTGTCCGGGAGTCAACGGCTGCCTCCTGGCACACAAAAAGAAGCTTGGCGGCATCCTTCCTCCTTATAGCAGTAAGTCACCTGATGGGGTTAACGACTGCAGAATGAGGCAGCTTCCCAGCATGCTCTACGGCAGGGATCAGCGACTCACGGTCCTCGAGTGCCGAGAACTGCTGATTTTCCACCCTCCCTTTGCCTGAGAGTCAGGTGTGAAGACAGTCTGGCCAATCAGTAGCACTAATTACCCGGGAGAAAAGAAAACCAGGGCTGGATTTGGATTCGAGGGCCAGAGTTGATTACGTTACATTACTTATCCAGAGCGACTTACATTGTATCCAGTTATACAGCTGGATATATACTGGAGCAATGCAGGTTAAGTACCTTGCTCAGGGGTACAACAGCAGTGTCCTACCAGGAAAACAAACCTGCAACCATGGTCTTGTAACCAAGGTTACAAGACCAACTCTTTAGCCATTATACTACACTGCCGCCAGTGATGATCCCTGCTCACCGGCCCTAGCCCTGGCCAAGTTTTGTTCATGATTCAATCTCATTTGCATTCTTCTGTTGTGAAAGAACATTGTATGTGACAAGCTGCAATTCAAAGGCCAGCAGACATCAGTGCCGAGCAATGAGCAGCAATGATTGAGTATCTTAATGAAAATTTGCGAGCGAGCAAAATGGGAAATAGAGGTGTACCACTTTAATTATCAGTATTTCGGAAGCACTATTTGGCGCCCGCTCATTGCGTGAAATGTATAATACAACCATAAAGCTAGCTAAGCTTCGGGGCTGGTCCAGTCACAGACATGAAAGACTCGAATGTAATTAAAGACATGTTAAGATCAAGTTTTCCAATTAGTTTTTAAATTAATTATGAGTAGAAAAAGAGCGGGGGAGAGAGGAACCATGGCCTCATTTTCCAGCGTTAGTATGATGTGCTGACGTCTCGCGTTTTACACACCAGGAGGTCGGCTAGCTGTCACGTGCAATGATATCCGCACCCACATTCAGAGCGGACCTAAGGCTAACAATGCTGTCAAGTCTTTAAAAAAAGGGTAGAAACTACGTTAGTCCAATGGGCTAGCGAAGCCTGTAATACCTTCAGCTAATTGTCTCTCAGCTGGTGTTCGTTTGGAAGGGCTGGTATTGATCTCCACTCATAAGAAAAGTTCCCAGAACTCAAGCTTCCTTCCGTACGTGCACGTCTTTGCACTGGCCTTTGATTACGCTGACACACAAAAAAAGAACACTCGTTTGAGTTTAGAATGCGGACGGACAGCAGTGCTAACACGAAGCCTGGAGAGAATCGGAGACAACAGACAACTGCTGCTGGCCGTATCACTGTTTCGCAGAAACAAATTAAAGCGGCAAGCGCGCGTTCTCGGCAGTAAGTCGTCCCTGCTGCTCTCAGTAGGCAACTAAAGGCAACTAATCAATTTGTAATCTTTCAGCAAGTCCACTGAAGACAGTGTGATGGCTTGAGGACTGGACTCCTGCTGGCTCCACTGCTCATATTTGTGCACCGAATTGTGGTGTCCAAAAATATTTCCTTACATCAAATTTTGGTTTTCCTAGTCTTCAGCAATGAATGAAAACAAAATATTTATACTAATAAATTCATACTTTACGGTACAAGACCTTTATACTAACCACACACTGCTGAACTAGTTTGCACTTCCTCCACGTTTAGTAAAGGGTTCTATGACCTAATGCTATCTGGCCTAAGCAAACAAAAAGTATGAATTTGGCCACACTTTGTATATTTCTTCAGTAATCCAGCCTCCTCAATTAGCTGAAGACCCCAACGGGAAAGTACAGTCCATATGCTGGAAGGTGATCTGCATATTGGCATCCGGAATTTAATATGAGAATTAGCCCATCTCACAGGAACTCTGGGGCTAGTAAACAAACAATATTATTACGTTCATTTTCCCAACCTGATTTTGTACCCTTGCGACGCAACAGAAGGTGAGGATTATCAGCAGTGGTGATTTCAGGGCGGTTGTGTTCCCTCTCTCCAAACAGACAATGCTGACACCAGACCGGTCTTATCTTTTATCCAGCAGCGCTGGCTTCCTGTTGGGCGCTCTCTTCCTCACATTGATGAACGGCACTACAACCAAATCGCTCTGCGCCTCTGATCCACGGGCCTGATACCGGGCTGCTCTGGCATCCGCAGAATTCCTGGCCCCTCCATATCCTCCTCGTGGAAGATGACCTTGCTTTTGTCTGCGCCCGAATCTTATCAGATGATGTGGATAAAACCTGCTGAATTACAATCCCCCGCTCCCTCTAGGGAGCCATTTTAACATCACCAAAATGGCCTTTTTCCCCTCTTTTTTTTAATACATGTTTGAGAGGCAGAGAGTCCTCTCAGCAGTCTCCCTCAGTCCCTTCTTTTGTGTGTAATTTTATACCATCCCTCCTCGTGCGCTATTGAATATGAGAGCCTGGAAATGAACTTGTGAACTGGAGCAATTTTCAGACAGAGTTTTTGAATGGATTTCTCTGTTTTTGCAAAGGGCCGGACGAGAGCTTTGATAACCATGAGGTATTTACTTACAAATACTGAGAGTTCGGTGAAGCCCAGTGGATTATTTAATGACGGGGGACAGAAGGTAACTGGTGCTAAACTGTTTGGTAGGCTGGGTTTGTGGTCCGTGCCAGATAAATATATGCTCATAAAAATTTGTCAACATTCAGTAACTTCAGCTGAAGGGCACAAGTTGAGTTGTTCAGGCTTTTAAGCAAACCACTGGAGCACATGGGTGTGGTATTTAAGTCAATATTAGCTACATAACAAAAAATTACTGCACAATATGCCTGCCCATAGGACGCATGTGAGCTGTACTGGCTTAGCTTGTGCTATACAGAGCCTGTAGCATATGTAGCATGTCTCTGTGATCGCTGTGAAGGTGATACTGGATTCAGCCTCGGGTCAAATCCCATAAACTCCCTCCCGGGAACGTTAGCAGTTTGTGGCTTTCTTTTCCTTTTCATGATCTGACCGCCGCCAGACAGCGCCTCCTCAGGTTAGTGCAGGGAGTGCGGCCTTTCGTTTTGCACGTACCACCATCAGTGTAGAAACACAAAGGAACGGGTGGCCCAAATCTGTACGACAGTTACACAGAGACACAGTGGCAGTGCTAGCAGGCAAGCCGCACCTCCTTTAACTTTTTTTACGGTGAATTTTCCAAAAAACGTTCTGTGATTCGGGGAGCTCCGCCTCCGCCTCCCGTCCGTCGGCCCCCCGAGGCTCGCCGACGCCGGCCGGGCCGTTAAAAAGAGGGAGCGGCGAAATCGAGCCGCCGGGACGGCGAGGAGCCCGGCGCACGCCACGCTCCGTCTCACAGAGCGCCGGGGGAAAAAACCGGCGACGCGAACGGCTTTCGCTCGCGCGACACAAACAACGAGAAGCGCTGGCAGTTACAACACAATCACAGTCGCGGGAGGGGGGACGGGCAGTCGGAATGTTGTACGGGCAGTCGATCCGGGAGCGACTCAGCGGCCACTGCTCATTTGCAGCGCGCAGACGGGTCTATCGAAAAAAAAAGCCGGTCGGCCTGACTGCCCACTCTCAGCTTCTTTCATTCTTGGAGAAGGAATGGAAGGAATCACATTGTTCAGAATCATAACCACTACACCATTCCATTCATATCTATTGTTCAGTATCATATCTACTTCTCCATTCTATTCATATCTACCGTTCAGTGTCATATCTACTACTCCATTCCATTCATATCTATTGTTCACTGTCCTATCTACTGCTCCATTCCATTTATAACTACTATTCAGTCATATCTGCTACTCCAATCCATTCATATCTATTGTCCAGTATCATAACGTCTACTCCATTCTATTTATCTCTATTACCCAGTGTCATAACAACTGCTCCATGCTACTCACATATCCAACACTACTACTGCTACTACTCCAAACACATTGTTTATGCTTTCCACCTCCTCTAGCCAGCTTGCTAACCTTGCATTTTGCTAATACATTCCAGCAAGGCTCTCTGTGTGTCGGCAGATGTCAAATTTTACAACTAAATATGGTGATGTGTTTCTTACATGGTTTTATTATTAGTTTTTTTTTTTTTTACCTTAATGCTAATAATCATTCCAGCTCAACTGTAGCTAAACAAGAGATGTCTGTCAGCCATGGCTGACTGACAGGTGTAATGCTTGAGCAGGTGAATGGATCTACACGCGTAGAAAACTCTGCTTCACGCCTCAAAATACTGAATGCTGATTGGCTCAGCTGGGAAGCCAGGAAGTTCGGGTGTCCAAACTACCGATTTGCCCGCCCTGCCATTGGATAATCTGATCCTAATGAGATGAAGCTGTTGTAATGGGGATGGGAAGGTTTGCAGCGTCTTCAATAGCCTTTTTTTTTTTTGTTGTGCCTCCTCTCCGAACGAAAGAACATTCCGATCTTGACATTCAGAGCCGCTCGGTCGACAGCAGTTCGACAGCCCGCTTAACCCCGGGATAGCCGTGAGTGCTATCGAGGGGGGAGAGAGCCGCGCTACCGCTGGCCCTAGTTTCCTCTTCGTTGCCGCTCCGAACGCAATTAAGGAATAAATCAAACTCGATGGCCGGCCGCGGAGCACCGTTAGGGGGCCCCGCCTGTGAATTTTTTAAAAGTTTACAGAATCATTGGGGCCGCAGAGAGGTGGAGATATAACCCTTCAAATGCCTTAACAGTTTCAGCTCAGTCCCAGGTACTGACCAGAAAGCAGGAAGCGGGTGGAAGACCCCAACATTCCGTTTCAGCTCGTTATAACCGCCTGCTTCTCCGACGTGCCTACAACAGCCGTAAGCTGGGAATGCGACTTCTGTGTCCTGACTGTGTCACGGAGCACTCTTCAGAGAGTAACGCGGAGTGATTTATCAATCACTTAGCGAACCGACCGGGGCCCCGGTCCCCCTGCAAGGTCAATGAAATAAAGGGTTTGGATGGACTGTGACATATTCACAAATTGGCGCCAAACCGGACTAAAGAAATTCCATGTGACACACGGCCACTTTAATCGCGGTTTGGCGGGGGCAAGTGGATACGTCGGTCTGTTTTAACCCCACTTTAAACAGCCCTGGTCTCCAGAGACCCCAGGGCCAAGACACAGGCACCGCAGTCCCTGATCCTTCTCTCTAAACACAAAACTCCCTTAAAACCTCCCCCAAGAAAGTGGCACAGTGCAAAATATCTCCTGCTACAGAAGAAGTTGCTCAATTATCAGGGATCATATAAATCTAGGATCATGCTCTCTATTTTTAAAGGATTTTATCGTCTCATTTCCCCTTTCAGAGTATGTATCCTGTTCACGCTGATGAAAACTGGCACTTGGAACAGCAGAAACACAGCATTTGCTCTCCTGTCAGTCATAGTCACCGTAAATCATTTATAAATACCAATATGCTGAGAGCTAACAGATTGAGACAGACATAATTCCACCAACTCTACCATCCTTGCTTAAAAATCCCCATCCTCCTTTCTGAAGCAACAGAGGGATGTTTATCTTTAGAGAGTTTGCTTTAAATGTTATATGAAGTTTATATTATGCATCCATGTACAGCGTCCTTCGCAAGTGCTCCTGAACACTGTGACAACTAACACCAATGTTGTGAGGTTAGGGGAAAGGGTTCACGTCTTCTCTCTGTGACGTTTCTTGCAGCTCCGAGCGGCTTTACGCGTCTCCTATAAAGAGCCTACATAAAACTGCACTCACCTTATGCATAATTCCACAAGACGTTCCTCATCTGCGTCTCATCTTGGATTCGTGATGCATGTTCCCCCCCCCCCCCCCCCCCATATCCTCCTCCACTTCCTCACTGGAACACTGTCTGCCGGAGCAGATCGGTGTGCTTGACTAGAAGCCTTCTGACAGGTTGGTACAGGTGCATCAGATATTCATGACCAGAGACGCGCTACACGCCGCAACACAAGGTCTGCGCTAAGAAGAAGATGGAGATGCGCGTTGTTTACGGAGCAGACACGGGGGAAACTTGGCCGAGAGAACGAGATTGAGGTACAGTGCTGCCACGGTACTCTCTCTCAGCATCGCAGGGGTTAGACTGGACAAGCAAAGCACAGCGTAGACTGCCGCAGGCAACACGACTGCCAATTAAAATCACCATAAAGCACTGAAAACATTTATGCCATTGCAGCTTTCAAGAAAAAAAACTCCCTGCTGGGTGTTGGTGATTGGACGATAGAGAAGCCAATCATATATGCTGTATAGACCATCCCACATTCCAGTGAAACACATGATTGCTTGTACCGACTTAACCTAATGCAATCTGTGAGTATAACCTATTGTAAAATACTGCGTAATTTTCACAATGCTAACATAAACATCAACAATGTAACAAAGACAAAGAGAAAGAACTGAAAGAATATATAAACAGGTAAGTCTATTTTGATGTTTCGCGAACACAAAAGTAAAAGGAATCATTTAGGACTTGCTGCAAGCCAAATAATAAATGTTTCCGACTTACTTCTGAATAAAGAGCTATTTTCTTTGATCCTCAGCTCTGCTCTAGCATGTTCTTAGTCACATTACATGCTTTCATGTTAAGCAGAAAGCTATATTCAAATTTGTCTTTTTTTGGCATATGCACAGAAGAAATTCAACACAAAACAACAAGAGCAATCAAAGGGAGAAAATACAAAAAAGGAAAAAAAAAATGAAAAGAAAGAGAAGAGGACACTAAAGTACAAATAATAAGTACACAATTAAGCACTGTGATTAAGACTCAGGAATTAATACCTAGCATCCAATCCCCTACTCAGTCACACAATGTTTACAGAGCTTTGTGCAACCTTGAAAGAACCCAAACCAGATATCAAGGAAACAGAAACACAAATAGAATTAAAATGAATAGCAGGTTCTGGTTTCCCCCTTATTGATTTCTTAGATTAAGTCAAACTTGCCAGTGAAAGAGGTCTCGAAAGTTAAGTTTAAGTGAATTTCTGTGCCGTCCCCAAAGATGGGCAGGCCTGTAGTAAAATAAGATCCAGCTCTAAATGCACAAAGCACTGAGTTTGTTTGAACAAAAGTCCTTGGGGATTAAACAAACAATTAAAGGAGTGAACACTCTTTACCGAGAGGGGAAAAAAAAGATAACGACGAGGAAAGTAAATATAAATATTAACACAGAGCTGGGCGGCGGCGGCAATATGAAAATTTTTAACCGAGGGGCCTTCAAAATTAACAATGATTCTCATGCTGCTTTCTCACGTACTTTAGGGAAACAGCGTCCATCTAATTTAATGTAACACGATAATTACTTTAGAGGAGGGATCTCAAACGCAAGGCCTGGACGGCCGCTGCGTCTGCTGGTTTTTCATGTGCTCCTGCACTTAAGTGCCTAATTTGAGCCATTGCTTAGCTAAAGAGTTTCCACACCTTGCTTCCAAGGCCTAAATTGGCTTCTGATTGAAATGAAATAATAATAATTAAAAAAAACTCAGTAGAGTCTGCAGACCTCCAGGAATGGAGTTTGAGACCCTGGCTATTGTTAGTATTCATAACATGGCATTCAGGATTTTGTTTCTCCAATTTCTATTTATTCTTTAAAATAAAAAATAAAAAAAGATTATTTATTATTTATTGATTTATGACTTTTTATTCTCAAGTTTTATTTCTCTACTTTGGAATTCCCTATCACAACTGCATGCCATCTCATCACAGCAACATCTTTAATATCCATACATTGAGAGTAAGCAGAGGCTACCGTGTGCGTCCTGTCCTCTATGAGTTGCCAGTTCCTGCTTCTTCTCACTCAGAAGTCCACCAGCATAGTTCACACTGGAGGCCCACACATCTTATGCAACCAGAGCTGAATGCTAATGCTAAGGAAAATGGGCAAAAACACTGTAAGTCAAGAAGAGAGTTAAATTCTGAGATCTTGCCTCTCTACAACACAGCAATGCATCATTTTGAGACAAGTATGATTGCCTCATTAAAAGAAACTTAAGGCCATTTCTGTCAGCAATCAACTTTTTTTAAACATACATATTTATTTATTTTATGGCTGCCATTAATTCAACTGATTGTCCTCAGAAAACGGAGGACATTTTAAACTATCAAGACCAAGTACCAGGCTCACTGAAGATGTCTGCTTGATCCTTCACATTCACAATCACTTTTTGCTGTTTTGCAGGGATTCATTTAAATTAAAAAAAAAAAACAGATAGGACCAATAGATGCCCTTGAAGGGCTGCTTTCAAAGCCATTTTCAAAGGTACCATTCACAAGTCATAAGAATAGAGGCAAAACGTACATTTTGTAAGACAACTAAGGCAGATTGTTTTCCATGACACAAAGTACAAAACACATTAACTTGGAAACAAATGTGACAAAATAAATATCAATATATAGAACAGTCACATGAATATGTATGTTTTTTTCAGATTTAAAGTCATTTAAATGTATTGTACATCTCATCATACGTCAAAATGCTCATTTGGGTTTGGTTTGGAGAATATCTCTAATCACATCTCTAACATGAATATGCAATGCATGCAGTACCACGCTTTTCTCTGGCCCTTGAAGCACGACGAATGTTTGCGCTCCAAGATGTGCAAACAGTCATAAAGAAACAAACGCAAAGTATTTCTGAATCCATTACGCACACATTAAATGCTTTACCCCTGGACTCCGTACAGTGGAAAAAGAGGAGATAAAATGGTGGTTACTTTCCCCTCTGCATGAGACGCATGACCCAGCTAATCTAGCTACGGACATCGTCTCAGAATATCATCAAAACCGCAACGTGACATTCGGCATCAACAATGAAATTATGCCCGAAAGACACCAGACCACGAGGCGCAATTAGGGAGATTAATATTCTTGATCTTCAATCTTCAGCAATTCTGAGGAAACATGCTGTCATAGCCATGTATAAAATTAGCAGAGCGGGATGTCATATCGAGAATCTGCTCAAGCAATACATGAAATGTGTCCAGAGCACAGGCCTAATCAAATCAATTAAGGAAATCAAAAGATCCTCTCGCTGACCGTAATAACCTGTGCAAAATGATAAATATCTTTAAATGGAAACTATCAGAGAGCCTTCGGGGCCCTTTCTAAACCGTGGACTCGAAAAGTAATCTTTTTTTGCCGTTAAAGAAGAAAATAAACTGCCGAAAGTAAAGGGAGTGAAGCAAGGCAGAGAACTCATTTGGTTGCTAGGCGCCGGGGGAAAGGGTCATTGCCATCAGCTGATTTTTATCCTGTTCCAGTCATCGAAAGCGCCAGGTTCTGCGACTAGCGCCCAGTGAAACGCATTATGCATGCTGTGGCTGTGGCTCTCTCCTTGAATCTTCCCCTCCACCTGACAGGGAGGGACGAGGCAGCTCCTCTTCCCAAACCGCCCTTAGCATGCAGCCCGTAGGGCATGCTAGGTGTCAGCTCCCTGAAAAAGAGCGGAGGTAAAGGAGCCAAATGCCTACCTGCCTATTCAATTTTTTTTTTTTTACTTAAAGGTCTGACTATCCAGTAAACGCACAGAATGATTCTAGAATCTCGGGGACATTCCGGTTTGATTGCAGAAGGAAGCGATGATGAGAACTCTTCCCCCAAATAGTCTTGCGGCACACACGTTGCCCTGGCAACTCACCCTAATGGCTGTGATTTAGTCACGAAAAAACATCACGGAGGGTACAAAGAACGTAATGAATCAAAATGTTAAAACGGCACATTAGTCTAACAGCTAACATTCCTGATAAAATTAACATGAATTAATAAAATTTAAAATTAATTTAAAATGAAAACTGTAATGCGCTAAGGCTTTATAATGTTCTCATGTTCTTGTCATGTTCCTGGTGACATAATGCTCAAGGGACATTCAAAACTGGGCAAATGTGTGCACTTAGCAACATTCACCACAACCTTCCTAAGATTACATGAGCTTTCTGAGAGCAAGAAAAACGTTAGCTGAGTGAAATATATTTGATCCTAGTTGTAAAATGATCAGACCAATGAAGAATATCACCGGTTATTTCTCTATGCCCACTGACTGCCGGCAGGGGGGGGGGGGGGGGGAGTCTAGCGGTCACAAAGTAAAATTCCTGTCGTGTTTCTTCCACTCAGCCTGATGATTTCACTGATTAGCTCTATAGTACCTCCTGGCCATATAATTGTGCTATATTATTAGCAAATCCATCTGATTGGAACAAAATTCTGGGGAGGACCTTTACTTTCCGAACCTTGGATTTTGCACCTCTGCTGACTGTCAAAACTTTACATAGTTACATACATAATGGTCATTTTATTTCTCAAATTTTCAATTTCTTTAAATGTACAATTGAGTTACTTTTTAAATTAAACTACTGCATCACCATTCTATACAGCAAAACTTAATCCATCGCATACATTTGAAGATGGATTTATTTTCTTTCATGTACATGTTCCAACAAAAGTACAAATACAATATTAGTGATAATAAAGTTATCAATTGCGGCCACTTTGCTTTCAATAAGTGAGCAAGAGTCCAACTCAAAATAAGAAAATGTCAAATGTACTGCCAGGTTTTGTCACTGAAGAGGTTCTGGCTATGACTAGAAATAAACTAAATCTAAAGAAATTCAGTGAACTGTTCTCTCAGGTCAAGAATGTACAGATCCATCAGTGGCTTAGCGTTGTGTATCTGCACACTTAAACATCATTTATCGGTCCTTTGATTTTTGAGTGTGCCGTTTGCCTACACTGAGACACTAAGGAACTCTAGACCTAAGAGTGCTCTGTGAATTTCTTTTGATTTTGAATAATAGTCCACTTTACGATTCTTAGTGTCCTGTTAGGCCATTCTTAGCAATCAATCGGTGAAGGGTTATTGTCTCCTTTAAAACAGGGAACACAAGTTGTATTATTGGCTACTTAACAGTACAGAACAGTAGTTCATCGCTCTGGATAAGAATGTCTTCAAAATGATTCATGTAATGTAACTTCTAAGTAAAGAACAAAAATCCACTTTAGAAGAGAGAAAGCAAGCCGGCTTACGAATAACTTTTTTGCCTATCTTATTTCAGTTATATAAAATTCCTATGCAGGAATTACTAGAGTGCTACAGTCTAATTACATCAAAATAAAGGCTTTTATTAAAAAAGCCCATTCAGAGTCTCATGAGATACTCATAAAATTAGTAAATTAGTAAACAAATCAAGTAAATTTTCAGGCAATGACTTGTTCAGTGTGCTTCTAACAAACGTTTAAAAATGAATCTTGAATGAAAAGCTGGCAGTCTGTTATTCTGAGGCGCTCCTAGTTCCAGTTCTGACAGCGTAAAAAGGGACCAGGTCAGAGGAGGAAACACTCAGGGCAGAGGGAAAGCCTGACACACTCTTCTGCCAGAGACCTGAAAGTGCCATCTCCCCCGATGTGTCCATTTAGCGAATGCCACACTTGCGCGTTCCTGGAACACAGAGCGATTGGACCACGTTGGGGTGCCTTTGGCCTTCAGCGTACGGCCGGTGAGGGGTTTGACGCCCTCCTAGACTGGGAACCCCAACGCAGCCAAACTGAGACACTAGGCCTCAAACCTGCATCACCACGTCACCTCAAACACAACGGGCCTCGTTCACTTCAAAACTTTGCTTAAATTATTCTTAATTTTGTTCTTAAACGTGTTCCAACGCAAGACCGAATGGGGATTCATGACACACGTGCAGACCTTTGTTTTTGTGCGTATCTCAGGTGTATGAGATGACTAATGCTGACTCTGTTCCTTTTACGTGCAATCCTGTTCATGTGATTAGCATAGGGAAAAACAGCCATGAACAAACACAGATAAGAAAAAAATTATGAATGCCGAAATGTTCTTGGAAATCTTCTTACAGTTTATGATCAAATGTGATCATACGCATGTTTCGTGAATGAGGCCCATTGTGTGCTTCCTGTCCACTTCTTGCACTACGTCCCTCACAATGTGCACACTGTCTGTCTGTGTGTGTGTGTCTACCTCTGCGTATGTGTTTGTGTCTGTGTGTGTGTATTTGTCTGTCTCTGTGTTTGTATTGTGTTTGTTGTTTATGCTGCCTTATTGCATCACGTGTCACTGTAGTACAACATCAAGCTTGGAAATGATTATGTTTGCAATGTTCTCTAATAGCTGGCTTTCACACCGAATATTTTCCTCCTGGTTTTTCTCCGTGGCTTGTACTTGGATAGATTAGAGCTGCAGAAAGTAATCATCATAACTCTATAATCATTTGGATTGTATAATCATGATTATGTGTAAGTGTTAATGACCCTCTTTTTCACCAAACCTATGTTTATGAGCTGAACTCTAAAACTCAATTTCAAGCGAGTGGGGGGGGAAAAACATTATTGCATGAATGACAATTATGCTAATGACAACAAAATGGAGATTTTCCTCCCACTGGTTCTCGCGCTGTTCCGAACCTCACCACCTTCCCTCGAGTCACAAGAGAGCCATTCCCTCAAATCCCCCAGTGCCAGCTAATCAAGTGCGTGGTTACAGCCAAAATCGTCAATGGTCTGAGAAAACGATTTCCTCTGGAGAAGATTAATATCGAGTCGAAGAGAACATTAATGCTGCTAAATGACTGTGACAGGTGTGTATCTCCAAATAGAAGCACATTAACGCACCTTTACATCGGATGTTTAACATTTCATAAATTAAATTGTGCAATGCCCACAGTCCATTGCTTAAATCACTAATGCGTTTTTTTTCTTCTTCTTTCCTCGCACTGGTTGAAAGCCAAGCCATTAACAATGCCTGGGTCAAAAATGCCCCCTGAACACTTTACTCCGTGCTTCATGTGAGTTTATGCATCGACCGTGTTTTCGCAAAGAATGAATCAATTATGGATTATTATTACTCATTCTAGCACATTGCTGGTCCCAGAGCACATTAAGCAAAAGAGCCATTTAGTTATCCATTAACACCTATACAGCCCTACTGTACTGTCAGGCTTGCCCATGACACTGTTATTGTAAAGAATTAGAGTGCTTACAGCTGTCATGAATAAAAGATTACAACATATTTTTTTAAGATGCCGCAAGTTTGCGGTTAGTGACCACATTAAGCCGGTGGTAATGCAGTCATGCGGTGATGCCTTTATCAGTCCACTCAGCCGGCTGGTAGGGCCCTGTCTGTATTAGTGCATTTCATAAGGGGGACAGGGTTGGGGGATATGGAAAGTGGAATTCTGGATAGTTGCCATGAGTACCGGCAGAACACTGCCACCACAGAATCTCTCCAGACATTAGATCTGCTCTACTTTCTCTGCTCACACTACTGACCCACTACAGTTGTTAGCAAGAGGTTCTGGTGCTGCACTATCATTTATTCATATTCCTAATGAAGGACACAATGTTCATTGCCACAGAATATGAATATTCCAACGATCAAACTTGAATGCTTCAGCTTCAACAAAAGACAGAACTTTCAGGGTCAAGAACCCACAGTTGACTACCTGGTTAGTCTATATAAGCGGTTATGTTATCTCAGGCTATGTAATCATTGTTGGGAGGTAACCCTGCTGTTCAAAGACCTGCCACATTCAAGCCTACAGAAAACACACAGGGCACTACCCCAGAGAGCTGCTGGTGGGACAGCTGCCATTTAAGGGTCCGGTCACCACAGGTAGCATTTCTTAGTGCCACGGAGCACTGTTAGCCACAGCTGGATTGGCAGTGACATTTTGGTATACTGTATGAAATGCCAAGTGCACAATAAGTATGGAAAAATGCCCCACAAGAACACTAGAGAAAGGATCAGCGGCAACAATTGATTTTGCTCAGTGAGGTCTGTGTGCGTTCTGTGTCTGCAACAATAAGCCTATAGCAGTACAGCACATTTCTCACCTGAGAAAAAAAGACTAATATGGACGGATACAAAGAACAAAAAACTATCACAATGTCGAAAAGTAACACGGTTTTCCTTAACGACAGGAAACCCAGGGTTAATGCTTCGCTCACCCATTACTTTCACTTCGTAGTCCACCCCCCCTGACCTTTGAGTCCAACAAAAACATTAACTTTGAGAAACGCGAAGTGCAATCAGCGAGGTTAATCTAAATTGAAAATGTAATGTAAATGTAAATAAAGTTAAATGTTTATTTCGCTCACGAAAAGATTGCCTAAATCCATTCCAGTCTTTTTGCAAATTGCAGCCTTTGTTACAGAGAAGCTTGACTCCCTCTTTAAATTTCCCCTTTATTTATCACGGTAATACCTTGCCAAAGTGGATTGTTCTAAATAAATTGCAACACGGTCTGAATGCAGCTTGGAGTTTTAGCAGGGACTGGGACTTACGCATGCATCGCACCGGTTCTGATTCATTTTCTACTGGCTCCGGCTACAGATTAGGATAAAATTAAAAAATTCTACCGCTGACATTTAAAGGCTCAGATCCTTCCTGTATTTCGGAAAATCGTTCATTACTTTCCATCATTCCATAATCTTACCGCTCTAACCCTCGCGCTTCTGATAGCCTTCTCGCGCTACGGAAGACAGCCTTGGAATGATTCATATTAAGGATATTAGAGTCACGGAAACCATTACGGGTATTAAAACCAGGTTTAGGACATTTTTTCCCCCACTGTATAAAATGTAGCCTGACGCTTAAGTGTCAGTGTGCCCTTAAAAACCTCTAGCCTGATGGCTAGCACAATGCACCGCAGCTGCGACACACGTCAGCTAGGCAGAGCGAGAGAGAGAGAGAGAGAGAGAGAGAGAGAGCCGTTGCAATGGTTACTTCCCACTTAACCGCTAAAGGATTTATAAACACGTTGAGAGAGGCTCACGTTTGGACAGCCCTGCGGTGACACTTCTCGACCTAAGTCTCAGCTCGGGCAGGATTTCACACCCCATGGCTCTAAAAAGCCTGTTACTCACACAGGCAAGCAGACAAGAACATTTTCACTTTTGAAAATCACAACTTTGAAACGAGGTAGGCAAGCTGCTCCAGAAGTCAGAAATAATGAACACGGTTCCGTGGCAGGATGTTTTTATTAACGGCAAATACCACTGAAAGGACAAGGACATTTTGGCTTATCTGATATTACCCGATAGCACCTGCCCTAGCACCTAGAAAGAGGGGTGAAAAAAAACCGGGAGATAAGTAGATTTTCATCTGAAGATCACAGAAGGTTAACGCAAAGCCAACAGATTATTTGAAGGACCGAGCCAATATCGCACCGACACCAAACCAATGTGCAGTTGTGATGCTATTTAGATTCAGAGCAGAGACAAAGTTTTTTTTGTTGTTGTCATTTCACAGAAAAAACAACTTTTTAAACTGGACATTAATATTTAATTTGTGTAAGTGTTGTTTGCCCTAAGAATGTAGCGAATCCATTATTCTTCAACACTGTACAATAGAAGGCAGCACCCATCTTGTTTAGCCTCCACAGACGTTTCTCTGTTGCAGGGTCCTAACAGGCCAAGTCCATTGTTATCTTTCAGAACCTCTCACCGGAAAAGCACAGCATCTACCCACAATCCCCCTCCAAAAAACCAAAAAAAAAAAAACTATGCGGCACCTTTGAGCCATTCAGCACTAAAGCAGCACCCACTCCTGCAACTCCAAGTCATTAAACGGAACAATACGCAACAGAGCTGAACTCCAGGTTTCATTAAAAGGAGAACAGTAGCCAGTTAATGGGGTGATAAGTCTGGAGCCGACTGGCCCAACCTGAAGTCTGCTGCCACCGAGGAGCGAAACTTAACAACGCGGCCGGCATTTCCCTCCCTTCCTGCTTTTATCTGCCGCGGTTATACAGACAGAAGCACGGCGGATCAGATAAACGGAAGGCTTTTTTCCGTTATCGCCGAGGCGCTGTCGTCTGCAGATATGAGAGGGCCGCTTCGTGATGACGCTATTACCATGTGCCGTCAGAGGATGAGGGGAGGTCCCCCCCAGGCAGCGCAGCAAAAACGCTGCGTGTTCCCGCTTTTCCGGTCACGGCGTTCCCGGCATTCCCAGCATTCCCGGTGTGTGGCTTTGTGCAGGGAAAATGCCGGAATGCCACTATTTTCCCAACCCCTGAGGCCGGGGATAAATGGGACGGAAAGCGGGGTTCGGCGTGCTGCCAACGCGTTTCGCCCACCCGTGACCGAGCCGCCCCTCGACGCCTCTCTCTCTCTGTCAACTCGGAGGCGACCCCACTTCCTTCGTTTTTGCGCTCTGGTGTCTCCCCGCCAAACGTGACCGCGCCCTCCTTCACTCCTTCTCCGCCACGCCCCCCTCCGCCAATTTTAGGTCAGACATTCAAAGCAGTCTGGTTCCTGTTAATGGGCAGAGATTAAAAAGGGTGGGGGGGGGGTGAGTTAAATATAGCAGGCAGACACACACACACAAGAAAGCGCCCATAAGATAGGATCCGTCTTGTAAATGGAGCCCGGTCTTTGGAGCGCGATTTCAATTCACTGATGCCATCAATTCACCCGACACCGCACCGCCACGGGGGCCCCTGACGTTTAGCGAATTAATGATCGTGTTCCGCGGCGGGACGAAAAGATTAAAAATTGATTGAATCACTATGATTATTGATTAGCCTGCGGAGAGCCATGAAGTCATGCTTTCTCTAACGCCTCCACGACCCTGGCAGCCCAAGACGAGCCTTTGAGAAATTAGATTTTTGCGACCGTGATGCGGACGCCCCCCCCCCACCGCCCACCCCCTCCCGGTTCACGGCCTGTCCTGTGGGATGGTATTCTGTCTGCTGTACCGGTCAGCACACAAAGCCCTCCATCACTGCGGCGTGCGGCGGTATCAGCGAGAAGGTGAGCGAGCGCCCGGGCAGCTGAAACTGACGTGTTTCGGTTTCTCTGGCTATCGACTGCCCGTCGAGGGAGGCGCGCGTTAGCGCTCGTTTCAAATTACGCGCGACGCCGTAGCTCCCAGCTGGCATATATCTGGAATTTGGACTGTACCGACCTGAGGTCTGAGTCCCACAATCCCTCAGACCTTGGAGTGACACATAATTGGCTAGGAGGCACAGCAGAAAGGACGCCGGGTCTTAGCGGGCAGGCTAACTCTGGTTGGTTGGGAGCCTGGAAGTCTACTGTGATGTCACAGCAGGCATCGAACACAGCTGAGCAGAAACGGGCTTACATTCTTGTTCCTTCCACTACACCCTTCGTGAAGTTTGCCAACTGCAGCCTTTAGGAAGTTTTGTCTGCAGTCCTTGTGAAAAGGACCCCAGTTTAGCCCCTCGGTCAGCATACTAACGAGGCACCGGCAGACGTGCGGAAACGTTAGCCCGAAAACCGTCGTTTATTTTTCCCCGCTCACGGCGCCGTGGGGGCGAGAGATTCCGCCGCACGTTTTATGGGGCGAAGCATGACTCCGACGGGGAGAAGAGCCGCTCGGTCGCGAGAAAGAAAAAAAAAGAAAAGCGGCTCGTAACCGCAGCGACCGGTTCGCGGAGTCTCTGAGGCCCCGCCCGCTTTTTTTCCTCCGCGCGGCTGAGGAGGAGGAGACGGATCCGCGCGGGCCGGAGAATGAAATCGCTCTTCCATTGTGCGCTGGGTAAACACCTCCTCTCTCCGCGGGCGTACCGGGATTTAGGCTGTTTGAAAATCTATTGATGGGTTTCTCCTGCGGAGCTGGGCGAGTGTTGTGTGAATTCCTTGTTAAATATACTTTTATGGGGGGGGTGGGGTGGGGGTGGGGGGGGGGGATTAGAACGTTCCCTCCCACAGCCTCAGGAGAGCAGCCCCCTGGCGTTCTCCTGCGAGCGATCAGCAAAGTGTTCGTCGATCCCTCACGCACGCGCGCGCGCACGCACGCACGATCGCTGCTCCCGGTTTAACCGCTATGCACCCGAGGGTTCGAGAGCTTTCCCATTTCTTGGAGAGCGCAATCTCCGGGTGACGGATTTAGCTTTTTCAATTTTGCTCTCTTTACTGTGCAGGGTTTTTTTTTTTTCTCCCCCAGCTTTATGTTGTGATGTCTGTGTGGATTTATAAAATCAAAACAAATGGGAGAGTGAGTGTACTGTGGCACGGAATGAAGCTTGAGAGATTGCGATGGCGGACCAGGGGGGTGGGATGGGATTGGGAGGTTGTGATTGCAGACCGGAGGGGTAAGGGGGGGGGGGGGGGGGGGGGTCAGATATATTGTCGGTATGCACAGAATTCTGAGTGGGTGGGCCTGACCTGCCCAGCCCTGCCGGCAGCGGTGAGAGCTTGTGTGTGAATGCATGTGTGGAGTACTGTAAGAGATCGTGAACATGTGTGTGTGTGTGTGTGCCCACACGTGCATGTGTATGCGTGAGAGTGTGTATGTGTTCCACATAATAGTTCCATGTTCTCAAAACATCGCAGTTTCCACTACTGCTCCACTGATTGTGCTATGTGCGGTACAGTTTACAAGTTGCCCTGATATTGTCACATACTGATCTGGTATGTTAGGTGTGTCAAAAAAAGACAACCCTCTCTCTCTTTTACCTCACTCATTTTCAACCCTGTTTTCAACCTGTGGATTTGGATTTCACTGACTCTAAAACCATAACATATGGTACAGGTGACCATATGGTGTAGTATGATTACATAAAAATGAACAACTTCAATGTGCATCTAAAAAGACACATTCACCGTAAAAAAAAAAAAAAAAAAAAAGGTGAGAAGATTTTTTTAATAGAGAAGTCAATTGCAATTATGTTCAGTGCTTGTTTCTGCCAAATTGCAATTTCAGATTAAATACTGATGATAGTTTGCATGCTAATGACCCAGCCAAAAAAAAAATACTGAGTTCAATGGGCACAGCCCAACCAGCTGCCATTCTGGACCTTTGCCATTTTGGTTCCCGGCCACAGGTGTACGCAGGTAATTTCCGATGACCACTAGGGGGCTCTCTCATATAGAGAAGTAGAGTAAAGAAAAAAAAAACAAGCAGGAATTACTGTGGTAGACCACCAAACCTCAGAGAGTGAACCTTTTATACCAGGTACACACAAGCAAACCCTAATCCCAAAAAGCAATCTTAGCGCTTGGCTGTCTTCCAGAACAAGCTGCTCTGCGAAGGCCATCTGGTAGAGAATGGAGATGAGAAGCAGGATTCAGCAAACAAGATATTTGTCTTATTTATTAATGATGACTGCAGACTCGAGGCTAAAAGGAAATCACTTGCTCAACACGCCACATTCATTTGAGACGCCATTGCTTTGCATGAAATATTTCTCACCGAGAAACTTCCTTCCATCCGCTGCCAGTTTTGTGCTTTACTCTTATTCTGTCCTTCTCTGGAGCGCATACATACAGTATTTGTTCAGTGGAAAGCGTACCTATAACAACCAAGAAACAACTGTCATCAAAGCCAAGCTCTTCAGGGTCATTTAAACTCGCCTGCATTTCATCCGTTTTCCAGTCACCCAGAAAATAGAACAGTAAAGTCAGGTCAACTGGCAAAAAAATTGAGCGAAGATAGCAAAGTCCGTACCCGAATCATAAACGATAGCACTTGTTCCCCTTCCTGCTTGTAAAGCAGTGATGTTGAGAATGTATTTATTTTTTTGTCTCAGGTGACAAAGACCTTTCTCTGCACACAGAGAGGAATAAACGAGGACATGTGACACGTGCAGGTATGACGAGGTAAGATAAGACATCACAGCAACAACTGCGCCAGGAAGCGATAATTAGAAGCGCTCTCGTTTCTTAGAATGCGTCGTTCATACCATCGCACCAACCCCAATTAACACATTTCCAGCTGCTCTATAAATAGGTCCATCACACTCACACGCTTCTTCAGCAAAGGAACATTTTAAGCACGCGCATGCGACACATAAAAGATCAGGTGATCAGCTAATTTCTTTTTTCTCCGTTTCCACAACGTACAGAGTTGTTTTCGAAACACTGGGGCGCGGGCGCTGTGTAATTAGCAGACTGAGGAAGGCCTCTTCGATCAGTCGCAGGTTCGACCTGCTTCTGACTCACTCTCCTCTCCTCCCTCCGGCCTAATTTCATATTCGGAAATCCCTGGCGTTCTCCTGTCCTCCCACACCACCCCCCCCCCCCCGCCACCTCTCCTCTCCAGCCCCCCCGGTGTCTCCCGTGGCCTGTGGATTCTAACAAGCTCGTCATCGGGCTGTACGGGAGAGCGTAGAACTGCAGAGACCCCTGGTTATTCATCACACCCCCCCCCCCCCCAAACGCTGTCCCAGATGCCGTGTGACAGCTCTGGAGCCCGGTCATTAGTGTGGCCCCTTCATCTGTCCCCCGCCTCTCCTGGCAGCTGTGGAACCTGTAGCCTACAGCCTCCGTCTCTATCTGTCCCTCTCTCTCCCCCCTCTCTCTCGCTCTCTCTCTTTCCCTTCTCTCTCTCTCGCTCTCTCTTTTTCCCCTTTCTCTCTCTCGCTCTCTCTCTATCTCTCCCTCTCTCTCTCTGTCTCTATCTCTCCCTCCCTCTCCCCCCCTCTCCCCCCTCTCTTTCTTTCTCTCTCTCTCCCCCTCTCTCCATCCCTCTCTCTCTCTTTCTCTCTCTCCCTTCGTGCCTGTACCTTCCTGTCTAAGGACACTAAGCACTGAATTCCCTTTGCTTTCATTAATCAAACAACCCCCCCCCCCCCCCCCCCCCCCGCACCCACTCCCCCAACCCCTCCTCCACACCTGATGACTAGCCGGTAGATTAGCGTCTGCGCAGATTGCATTTCTGGAGAGCAAAATTGAAGCCTCTTGCAGGAGCGTCTGCGCCTCCTCCTCCTCCTCCTCCTCCTCCTCCCCCCTCCCTGCTGGTTTTTAATAACGCGCTGTTTTCCCAGCATTATGCGCCCCGACTCCTGGCTCTCAGGCAAACTGACAAACAGGGCAGCTCATTAGGGGTCTTACAAATGGCTTCAGATGCCTCGCTATTCAGAAAAACCTGCAGCACATTTCTCTCTCTCTCTTTCTGTCTCTCTCTCTCTCTCCCTCCTTCTCTCTCTCTCTCTCTCGTTCGTGTCGCCACCTTCTTCCGTGGTCGATGCGGTCGCGGCTTGGGGCGGGAAAAAAAATACACAAATCTCACCGGCAACCAGGCTACGGGCCCACAGGTCACGCTTTCCCAACGGTTTAAGAGGAAGGCGAAATGTCAGAGCGATCGAAGCCCCCCTGCTTTTGCCATCACGGCCTGGGACTGCCAGTGTGGTAACGTGATTTAATCCAGCCCGTGCCAACTGTTGCCTCGAGTCCCACAGGGCGCAGTGTGTGTAATTGGCTATGGTTTCGTGGCCTTGACATCATGAAACACAAAATGGAGCAGTTAGTGGCACAAGCGCACTACCATAGCTGAAGAGATAGACAGAGTGAGAGGGAAAAACGGTAAAGAAAAAGAGATACAACATACAAACATCATATTGACATGTAAGCGACAGAGAAAATAACAGGGGGAAAGCGACAGAGAGGCAGAGAAACGAGACTGGGATACAGGGAGGGAGGGAGGGAGGTGGATAATGCAAATTACGCGCGGCTGTCATTTTTCCGCATTAATAAGCCCTTAAAATAGCTGCAGCGCAGATTGCCTCCGTCGCTGCACCCAAATATACACCAGTCCTGGCTGGGGGGGTTGGGGTGGGGGAGGGGGGTCTCACGCAGGCCTGACGCTCAGATCCTCACAGTCCATTTCACACTCGGGGGGGGGGGGGGCTCATTGGAACGCCCCCCGATTCGCACGCTTCACTCCAGAAAATGTTACACACGCACCCCCATCCAGCACTAATATTGCACTTCGTATCTTCGTCATCTTGACGTTGTAGCTCGTTGTCATGCCTCCTAGTTTGACTTTAACATTACTCTCTCACCTTGCCTATGCTTATAGTGTGAACTGGACGTACCGCTTTCATAGGCTACGTATAACTACGTAACGAATATCGTACCTTATCGGACCTGTGTTTCGCAGTTGTTCCAATGACCTTCGGTATGCACTTACTGTACGTCGCTTTGGATAAAAGCGTCTGCCAAATAAATCCAATGTAATGAAAAGAGCGACTGTGTGTCTGTGGTCCTCTCTGGGCTGTGTGAACACACTGTATCTGAGAGGACCGGCGGCATACACACCGCACAGCATACGGGAAAGGGACCGAATGCATGGATAAGGGCTGCACTTGTTCTTCGCGCCTGCGATGGCGTGAGCGAGCAAGGGGTCGCGTCTGCAGCGGTGAAAATCGGCGAACGTTTCGCGCTCGCGCAGACGACCGGCATCTGTCGCGCGGCTTCCGCGGGCAGACCGAAGCGGGAGGGGTGTCAGCGCTGCAGCGCTTCGAGCGCCAAAACGGGGGTAGGGGCGGGGCTCAAGTTTCAGAGAGGAAAAGTCAAATTTAATCATCTCAGTGAGGATGTAACCCGAGCAAGTCCCCTGTACTTCAGCCACAGGTGTGCAGCAGCTCATTGCTTTCCTACGCAGGTTCAAACGGTCAGATGTGGATTAGCTGAGACGACAAAGCCAGCCCCGAGAGGGATTGCAAAAAAAAAAAATAAAATAAAAAATCTGTGAGCTGGGAGAATACCGGAGCTTTTTATATTACCGCATCAAACCCATCAAATACGCTCTCCTGAAAAAGATTTTTTTCGTCTTTAGGCGGAATTAAATCAAAAACCCCCGACCAGGCTAACAGCGATAAGCAGCGTTCACGAGCCTCTCTGTGTACATTAAAGGGAACGGAATTCTAAGATGGCATTATCTTGAAGATGTTTGCTTTCAGGCGGACCAAAGTTCAGCTTCATACAGGGCCATTTCTTACGCATCACTGATACGCTCTAGGGTTTTTAACGCTCTTCATCACTGTAGGAACTGCACGGGCAATCACTCTTTAATTTGATCTTAACTGTTTATTAAGCCACATCATAAAGACGTATACCTCATCAACAGGAAAACTATCAGATTCCCTTTTGATGCAAAACGTGTCGTTCCCCTACAGGGGTGGTGGAAGTGGCACCGTATGTCCGTTCTGCCATTTTTGGTTGGCGGCCCACTACACAGGCACACCTCTGATTGGTTAAACACAGTGTTTAATTACATAATAAACGTTGTCTCCAAAATGGCCAATACTACACACTCCTGTAGTGGGCCGAATAAGATCTTTGTTGCTTTCAGGATAAAACTCCTCAAATGAATAAAATGGGGTTAATACCAGAGTACTTTCTATATAACTGCTAAAGAATTCTGCTTTTTGCCACACAGGGCCTTTGCCACTATGTGAGGTGAAGTTGTTTTGAGCGATGATGAGGAGGACACAGGCCGGGGCGGCGGGTTTTTCGGGGGCCTCTGTACGCGCGGTCAGGCCGCAGCGAGGGTGCTAAACACTGCCGGAACAGGAGGGCAGGAAAGCGGAGGAGAGGAACCTCATTAGAGAGAAACTGCACTGTCACCCGTCACCTCAGCGGGAAACACAAGCCACCAACAGGAGACGAGCCAACACCAGCAGAGTAAACACAGGCACACAGAGGCACATAGACACACCACACACATACACACATGCACACACACCACACACATACACACATGCACACACACCACACACATACACACACGCACGCACACACACACACACACACACACACACACACGCACACACGCACACGCACACGCACACAAACATGCACACGCGCACACACACACAGACACACGCACACACACACACCACACACACACAGACACACGCACTCACACACACACACACACACACACACACATGCACGCACGCACACACACACACATGCACGCACGCACAGACACACAGACACACACACATACACAAGCACATGCACACACACAAACACATGCACACACACACATACACACACACACACACGCACACATGCACACACACACACACACACACATACACACATAAACAGATTGCCTAAAAGAGAGACAGACGCTCCACTAAGCTGCAGCGCGGTGAATGTTTTAAAAGGAGACCGGTCTCTATCGAAAGCTGTAATTGAAGGGGCTCCAGAGTACTGACTGCGTGTCGAGCATCGCCAGTCAAACAGGAAGTGGCTGGACACTGTGGCTCATTCAGAGCAGGTCCGATTCCTCTCTGTCGTCTCTCCCCCCCCCCCCCCACCTCTGAATCTTTGCCCGACGTCCCCCCCGCCCCCCACCCCCCACCCCCCCATGATTCCAGTGCTCGGTTTTCACAACACAGCCTCCCCGAGGAGGAGGTCTCAGGCAGTCGCTGCTTCGACGTTCCGTTTTATTTTTCCCGCCGCCGAGCGTCTCTTCCCCTTTCAGCGGACAGCCGCGGGAGTCCGCCCGCCTCGGGCACGTCTCCTGCGGGGCGGCGGGACGAGACTTTCAGACGCGGTCACGCGTGAAAAAGGGCAAGGGGGGGGGGGGCGTGGGGGGGGGACGCGGCATTCCTTCGGTCCTTCGATCGCTTAACGAGCGGCGCTGAAATGGGCTCAGCGGGGGAGGGGGGGCGGCACAGCGCTGCGAGCTGTGGGCCATTTGTCGGGTCTTTAAATAATTCAGCTCTGAACGGCGTGTGTGTGTGTGTGTGTGTGTGTGTGTGTGTGTGTGCGCGCAGTTACCTGTGGTCGCCCCTTTATGGAGGACAGGCTGTGAGAAAAAATGCTGTTTCAGGCCCAGGGTCAGAACCTCCAGCAAACTGCGTCCAACTGAGAGTCACGAAAGCTTTTAAAAGGAATGTCATACGAACGGCAGTGGAGAACATCGGCGTTGGCCTCTGGGATACAAGAGTGCGGTATCGCCTAGAAGGCACGAAAGCCCACTTATAATCATCAGGTGTCATACCCAGCCACACGCCGTGCCCACCCTTCTTTAGCGGCCACACGTAGCAACTTTGAACTTTGAACTGTGACATCATGTCTAACTCCCTACAGTGACTGTAACAGGTCACCTTGAGGGGCTTCAAACTGGACGACCACTGCAGTCTCTGTCATCATCATCATCATCGCCAGCAGGACACGCGGAAGCACAGCGAGCGGGAGGTGCCTCCCTCCTGTCCGCCTGCTCGGAGCTCTGCAACCACCTCACCGCTGATAAAGGTGAGCCGGGGGTCATCCGGCTAATTCACCTTGGATCTCTCCGAAACGCCCCCCCCATCTGTTCCACAGGCTGCGCCTTGCGGACGCCAGGTGCGTTCTTTCTGCCTCACAAAAAATCGGGCATCTGGCTGGGGCGCGGGACTGGAGCGCTCTCCTGTCTGTCCGTCATTAACTTTCGGAACAAAAAATTAAAAAATTAAAAACATCATAAAAAAGTGCGGTGAGACAAATAATGGTGGAGTTCAGTGGCTGTCGTCCCCTGAAGGTCCCGCAGAAGACAATGAGGCGTCTGAAAATCAGCTTCAGAGTTCATATTGGTCCTTCACAGAACAAAAAAGCTTTAAAAAAGGCTCTTTCTTGCGTAGAATATATATTTTCTTTTCCTGTGACATTCTCCTTTATTCTATTTCAGAGTAGTTTTTCATGCTTGGCACACCACAAGCACAAGGGGCTCTTTGCTTAGTCCTAAAGATAAATAACTGGACACAATAAGGCACATATTAATATACACTTTCACTCGAGGAAAAAGGGTTCTTCGTCTTGTCTTCATAAGGGAACCCTTTTCTAAAAAGGTCTTTGTGGAACCCACTATGTTAGGAGTGCAAAGGTGAGTAAGTTCCCAAATTGAACCATTATGCCAGACAAAGAACCCTTGAACTAGATAGGGTTTCTCCTGGGAGACACAGAAGAGCCTTTTGGAGACCTTTCTTCAGACTGAGCCTGGAGGAGAAGGAGCAGAAACATCACCTGACTCCGTGGCACAAATGTCCTATTTTGTTTAAGAGCTGTTCCAGTTCCATGGTTCGTCTTCAATAGTGTTCATTAGTCAACATAACCCCATTCTTTTTCTGTTTTTTTAATAAATATATATTTTAGGGCTTTTTCAGCTTTATCGGACAAGGACAGCATAGAGAGACAGGAAGAATGGGGAGCGAGCGAGAGAAAGAGAGGGAGAGACAAAGGACGCGCAGCTGGATTCGAACCGTCAACGTCGCATCTCGGAATGAGCAATGTGGACAGTGCTCTACAGGCTACACCAAGAGACACACCCAAAACCCAGTTCCTACACTATCAACTCGCACCAACACGAATAACAATATTCCAACACGGGCACTGGAGAGCCCACCCCCCCCCAATTTCAATTCCTCCACTCCACGGTTTTAATGAAACGGAGGCCCCATTAAAAGATAATCACGGGAACGAAACTGGCTTTAAGTAATATGCTCGCATTAATTTTCCGAAGCCGTTCCCCCATACCCAATGAGTCATGGAACGGGCTCACACTTCGGAAAAACTTTTCAATTAATTCTGACCTTGAAACTAAAGAAAATAAAAGGGATGCATCGAGAAACACTATAAAGAAAAGGAACAAAAAAGAGGGATTATTGTTCTGCCAGGCCTGAAGGTGACTGGCTCGGCTCAGCGCTTCGCTGCCTTTATGAGCACCTTCGCGCCGCTAATGTTTTTGAAAATATACGAGGAGTCCTGTGATTCAGAGTCCAAAACAAGTTTCGTCCCCTCTCGTTCAAACAGAGAGACGTGGCTGTAACCGTGGCGATGACTGTTGAGTAGCTAAGAGGCGAATGCTAAATCAGACCGTCGCCTATAGCGATACACAACCGCGCTTTCTTCAGCCTAACAAACGTATGCTTGAGAGATACCCGGCGCTCCTTTCTCCCCTTCTCTGGTTGCGTTCTGTATTCGAACGATCTCCTCGTCTTGGTGACGTCCGGGTTGGACGGCGCGCGAAAAAGGTCAAGGCCGCGAGGAGCTCGACCGTGCGTCGTGCGGAATGCGAGCTGCTTTCTGCGTCTCCGCCGCGGTTTTTTAACGCCGAAACCAATCGATCTCTCGTACCGGGGTTTTGCTAAACAGATCGGTAGAGCAAACAAACCCCACGCTCGTAATTCTAAAGAGGAATTCAAAGACTGTTTCAACACTGCAGGGCAAGAAGAAAAAAAAAATTCAATCTCTGGTGCGACTCCTGAATCACTCTTTCATCTCTGTCTGATCGTACGCACAAACACGCGCTTTTTGCCCTTAGCTTTTTACTCCAAATAAAGTGGAAGTTCGTTTTTTTTTTTTTTTTCATCTACACAACGGAGTTTGTTGAGTTCATCGTCAAAATTAACTTTTCAAACCCGTGCTTGTCGAGCAAAAAGTAAGACTTCACTAGGTTCGCTGATCTCTCCCAAAGGCAGATTTCTCACCTGCAGCTCGGTCACCCTTCTTTGTACAGCCGTTCTTTGATCACGCGATACACAATTATCACATTATAACTCCCCAGTCGTCCGCGTTAATAATGCAGCCGCCGCTTAACGATGATTGACCGCTATGTTCCCCACACTGTCGTTAGCTGCATTCAACATGGCTATTGGAACCACGGGCACGTGGCAGTACCACATGTCCACAGTGCTGTGCTACACATGTGTATTTAAAAATGTGTAAAGTAGCCTACACACAAATAGTACAATTATATCACCTGCACAATAAATAAGGCTACTGATAATAATAAAATGGTTGCAGCAGGGATAGGGTGTTAAAAACAAAGACTAAAGCAGATGAAATAAAATGGAATACAAATGTAAGGCTTAAGCTTTGTGGTTTGAACTGTCCTTTGCTTTACAATGCTTGGTGTATGCTAGTCCATATGCTGAGATGCATCTCGGTGTGTGGAAGCAGTTGGCAGTTGGAGTAAGAACGGACCAGCGTCCCTACATTTGGAATATTTGGTTTTGCCTCGGTCCCAGTGCACAGTTTAAATCCCAGTAGGTCACATGCTTCAGCCCATTTGTTAACCTGGTAATGTGTAGGATCACAAATACATAATTACGTAGAATGTTCTTAACTGAACATTCCAATGCTGAGGTCACAATCACTACTGGTAACTGAAAGCAATTGAGTTCTAGAACCCCGACTTAGAATTCTAATTAAACATTTCAAAAAACCTACTCTTCAAAGGGGCTAACATTAAGCAACCTTCCACCCACTGACCTGACATCTATGTTGGTGTAATATTTCTGCCTTGGCATATCAGATTTATATGATCGCACACTTGATTAAGAAAAACAGAGCTTTAGCCTTATCCCTTTCACTACAGAAAAATACTTCAAATTAATTTGCTGGTTACTTTCACTGCAATCAAGTGTTCTTGTTGACTTCGTCTCTCAAGTACACACTCGTATACAAGTTATCATTTCAGTGGGGGTCAACTAAAGTTTGTGTGCAGACACACTTTCTTCTGAGAAACCGTCTCTCTTAAAAGATAACGTTATGTGGGGGATTCATCACAAAAACATTAATGCTCCAATGATGGTAGCAATAAGCAACAGCGATTAAAGCACAGTGGAATTCACACACCCATACGACAAAATATCTTCTCTTTTTATTATTAAAGCAATATTATATTGCTCCGCACATTAAAACAAATGACACCAGTGCACAGCAAACTAAGTGTAAAATGTAAAATAGCTTTCGAATTGTCTATGTGGTCGTTGGTCACATTGAAGACCACCCCACCCCACTGTACCTCACGTAAAGTTTCTCCACAGGAATGAACTAGGAGGCCAGACTAAGGTTCCCCATTTTGCATGCCTTTCATCAGAAATAAGAGAAAAAAGGATAATTTATGTGAACACATTTCCAGTGACGGCACACAAGGTAGAGATTAAGAGCGGTCCTCTGTCTCTGTTGTCATGAAGATACGGCCACAAAGGGAGAGAGAAAATCCTGTTATTCTGAACGTTTGCCCCTCCCTCACCAACTGTAATCAGCAAGGAACTTCTCCACATCCAGAGTCGGAAAATATATACGCCCTATCTATTTAAAAAAAAAAAAAGTTTACCGATAGACAATAAAGCAGCTTTGACAGTAATGATAAGCGATACATGGAAAAATACTCAATTTATAAAATCCTCTGGCAGAGCAAATCGCATTTACATAAAGTTTTCGGAATTGTCGGTAAACGTTCGAGCCGCAGCTCGGAACATCCTTCCGGAAAGGCGCCAGGCTCTGCGGTTAGACAGAAAGCACCCCGCTGTAGCAGAGAAATGGTGTGTGACTGCCTGCATCGAGAGACAAGTCAGGGAGGAGGAAGAGAGAAACCTGCGGGAGCCATTGACAGGTACGGAAAGATATTCGCAACATCCCAAAAATCTTTGACGATTTAAAAAAAAAAAAAAAAAAACTGATATCAGTGAAGGGGAAAAAAGCTTAGCGGTACAAGCTTTGACATGACACTCGTTACATGTTCTCCAATCCCAGCACTTTATGGTAATTTGTATTTGTCCTAATAGTGTAGCTTGTTCTTCTGCCTAGTTGTCTTTGCAGAGGTTAGGTCAGAATAGTGTTCACTGTGTGAACTAAACTGTGTTCTTGGCTAGAAATAGCTGTACAACATAAGTATTGTATCTTATTGAACCTGCGTTCTGTAGTTGTCCAATGACCGTGATATACACTTTTTGTACATCGCTTTTGGGTATTGCCAAATAAATGTAACGTAATGTAAAGCGGCACCGGACAAAAAGAAGTGTCCCTGTAATCGAGTGCTGCCGTTCGGATGAAGTGTTTGTTATTCCCGCGGATGCTGGAACGCTCTCTGATGTACTGAACTGAATCTGGCACTCGCCTTTAACAAGGTCATTTATCCGAATATGAGCTGCAGGAGCGAGGGCGTGTGTGGGTCCTGATTCGCTGGCCTGGCACGCAACCAGGCCCTCGTTTGGAGCGGCTAATGATCTATTGATCCATAGGCGATCGGCGACCCTGGACACTCCGTTCCGGCTTGACGGACTGAAGCCGCGGCGGCAGATGGCGTGCCAGTACGCGGGAATTAAGGTTTTTTTCTGTTCGGCCCGGCTTGCTCTCTCTCTCTCTCTCTCCCTCTCTCTCTCTCACTCTCTCTCTGTCTCTCTCTCCCTCTCTCTCTCTCTCTCTCTCTCTCCCTCTCTCTCTCTCTCTCCCTCCCTCTCACTCTCTCTCTGTCCCTCTCTCCCTCTCTCTCTCTCTCCCTCCCTCCCTCTCTCTCTCTCTCCCTCTCTCTCTCCCTCTCTCTCTCTCTCTCCCCCCATCACGCTGACTGATTACAGACGGCCGGCCGACGGGAACAGCTCGCGGTTTTCTCAACCGCGCCGCGATGCTCCAGCATCGAAATAGCATCGCTGCTGCCCGTGCGGGGACGGAGACGTTTGACTGTGGGCCACCATGCGTATCGTCGGGGCCCCTGCACACGTTCCCCTCTGCGCTGAACTGATACCCGAGGATTCTGTGGGAATAGAACAGCTTTTTAGCTTTCAGCGAAGGCGACGTCGGGACCGCCTTTTTTAAAATTAACACACGCCCTGATATGACTAAAGGCCTCAAACGCTCCGGCATTAAAACGCATTTAAAAAACCGTTTCAGCTCATTTAAACCGTCAAATCCACACCGTTAGGGCTTGTGGAAATGTGTTAATTAAAAACCCTTGGAGCAAGGCCCAAAAACATTGCGAAAACCCATAACTGGTTTTAGCCGTGACTGTGTAGCCTACTGGATCATTTGCCAAAACCTACCAGCAGAATCATTTTCCTTGCCTCATAAATAAACGACGTAGAGCTTCCATTGGTGGTACTTGCGAGTTCCGCGGGAACTTCAAACTTCTTCACGGTTAATCTGACAGCTGTAGGGCAGTGCATAATTTACAGCACCCAGGGTTAGGGAGGGTTTGAGAGGCAGGGATCTCCGTCTAATCACTCTGCAGTGACCCCTGCTGGTTCATTGCGTTCACTGAAAGCTGGCATGTTAACCTGTGTGTGAGGTATCTTCCTCCAGCTCATCCATACTGGCCTGTCTTGTAAGCCGTGACGTGGACAGGAAGTGGGGCTTGGCATTACACGCTTCGGAGGGGAGCAGGTCTTTGTCTGCACTCTCCGGGCTGCTCCAGGCCTGCCTGCGGATATCGATATGCAGCAGGGCGTTCCAAATTGGGGAGAAATGAGGGAGAAGCTTAATGAAAATAAAGAAGATGAAAATAAAGGATTGAGTCTTCCCACGATTGTAAATTGGTAAAGAAAGCTTTTTTGCTTTCATTTCCCTGGCTTCATTGGGCAATGCATCGTGGGAACAACGCATTGACTTCATCACAGCAATCAGCAGGCCAACGTATTTCATGCCTTAGCGTTCAGAGATCCCTTTTGCAAGTCTTTAGCAGTAGCCTTGTTCCCATTAGAATGTCACAGCAAATTTGCCTTGAAGCGCAACACAATAGCTTTCGCTTGCATGCAAAACAGCCGCTGAGCCGTGGGTTTCCAGACTGCTTTTTGTCTTTCAAATAAAGTGCCGCACGATTTGTGGCAGTGTCACACGATGCAGTCAGCGGCTGCATTTGCACAGCCGAGCCCATACCAGGTGAGCAAGCGGCCGCAGTGTTTCAGTGCCTCATCCCCAGGGCTACTTGTAGGCCGGTGGCGCTAAAGGTCAAAGGTTAGGTCTAAAGGTCAAAGGTCGCAGGTAGCTTTTCATTATCAAAGCACCGATGTTAGCAGCCAACTTTCAATGGGAATATGATGTCAACCCTAAGATGACGCTGTATGGACGGTTTAGTGTGACATCAGCACCTCCGACAGCCAATGGCAGATAAGCAAACAGCCCCGCAAAATGACATTTACCTGACGCGTACTTATTATAAACTATTTATTCAACATTTTCCCCAACTCTACACTAAGTAAATCCGCCAAGGCCTAGAGTTTACATAGCGTCTCAGAACGTTCATTTCCGCGCGTGCATCGCTCATTTCCATTAAGCATGAAGCTGAGAATCAACATTCTGAAGCCGCCCAAAATGTCATGCAAATGGAAATGCAGCTACTGGCTAATGATAGGCCCCCCTACACAGCAGGGTAGAGGTCAGCTTCCGCCGAACGTATATCCATCCTTTCGAAAATATAACTAACATGCCACAGCCCCCTTAAGAATGGTCATCAGTCAACGCCGTGGACCCTCAACAATGGAACAATGGCGCCCCTGTCATCGCCGTCCTCTCGAGGCGCCATCTTTGTTTGGCTGGTCATTATCCGCACGCCGGCGCGACCCGCATTGATCGGGGTCAGCCTGCGGGATCGGTTGCACCACTCCTTTTGTGAAAAGTAAAAGTAGCTTCCTGCTGTTTTTTTTCGTCATGTGATCATATTTTTGGCCCCCCCCGTACATTTACGGGACGGGACCTCTCCTCGCCGCCCCTCCTTGCCGGAAGCGGGCGATAGCAGGCTTAGCCGTAGGCCTATAAGGTTTCGGCTGGCCCCTGTCATTTGAGGCGCACGCTCGCGGCGCTGATTGTCCTGTCCACTTGAGTGACATTGTCAGTATTGTATGCGGTACCATAATACTTTCCTTCCTGCTCTCTGGGTAATACGTGTGATATGATAGGGGTAACAAGGATCCCAGGGACATCATTTCATCGTAGAAATAGGTGCTCATTAGGCAACCTTTGCAGCGCTCTAGAAGCAGTTCAATTAACAGTGACATGCTATTTAGCTAACTGACTAAGGAACTTAAACCATTCGTAAAACTTTTTTCCCCATCTCAACAGCTTCGCTAACCCTACTCAAACATGCCAAGAACTTCTAAGGGTAATACGAGACATCCATTCCAGAATGTAACCTAGTGTATCGATTCCACAAATAAACCCATAAAACAAAACACAGGACCAGACCCAAATTTCTCTGTGTTCTACTTTAACTGTATTCCTATGACAAACACAGTTAGCGCCTAGCGTTAACAGTTTTGAACATGGTCACGAAAGCAACAAAGTTTTACAGAGCAGACTTTAAATTGCTTTGCACAGACCATACATTAAAAATAGCCAACTAGCTGCAAGTACTGAAAGGTAATGAAAAACTGCTTGCCTAATGGTGAATGTCTGATTTCTCATTTAACTTCAGCTGATTCATTTATTTATCCTTACAAAAATACATTTTGCAACCAGATTTTCAAAAGCCCTGTTGACAGATAGATGTATCTATTTCTAGGCACCTTCAAACATCCACTTTTCTGTATTATTATTGCATGCAAGTGTGTCCAGTGGAGGAAGGAAAAGTTTCAATCAACTGCTGCACCGCCACTTTGAAAGGATTAAGCTGAATGTGACATTACGTTGACGACATAAATAAATACGTTTCACTGAATATTGTCCTGAATATTGTACAATATAATGAATATTGATGTACCGAGCGTTTGACGGTTTACTTGGAAAATTGAATCCAGCACTGATTACAAATTATGTACATCACTACAAATGTAAATTGTGACATAATCAAATCTGATCACCTGCAAATTACTTCCAGTCTCCTTTGCCAAGTATATTCTAGATTGTTTGTTATAAAAATACATTACCGTTAAAGGTCCTGACTTTAACAGTAATGAGTAAAGACTGCGGTTTCATTTTTTATTCTTTGTGTATACCAAGGTTTTTTCTTCCAATGTTATTACTGAAAATGTGTCCAACTTCAACCTGAACAACATATTTCAGGGAACTCAATATTATATGCGGGCTTATTTTTCCAAACGATTCAGTTTTTTTCTTCAGTACGGCGCATTAGCCAATAGCTGCACAATCTTTTCCCCATCTCCAAGATTCCTGTACCTGTCAATTACAGAGAAGACCAATGCTAACTGGTGGCTCTGCACTGATCAATAGGCAATAGTCACAGAGACAAGAGACCATGTTTAACTGAAACCCAGGTGAGTCTGCTGCTAAATAAAGCTGAGACTGCCCCCCCCCCCACAAGATTTAAACATTTAAATCTTGTGTACTGCACAGATTCAAGTAGCGGTAATTTCCGGAACTAGTCTACGGTCAGAACACGCGTGTCGTTCACCTCCCCTAGTCACGACGGGTGTTTACACCGCTGAAGTGTTGCGTAACACGCCTGTACGAAACTCTCGGATTTGAACCCGCACACCCCCCCGAGGCCCCGAGTCCTGTGAACCGCTCCTCTCCGTTAGCACTTAATGAAGCGGGGGGACAAAGCCACTGGCATCGATAACCACTGTTTGCATTATACCCATCGCTGTTATTCTCATGACTGATGACCGTGGCTGCTGTAGGACACTTGGGGGGGGGGGGGGGGGGGGACGTGTGGGCTGCAGGGTAATCAGCAGCGCAGAGCCAAAGCCGTTGGCCTCAGGTGAAGAACAGAGAGCGGGGGTCTCCAGGCCTGTTATGCAACACCCTGACAGGTAACAGGTGACAGGTGACAGGTGTCTGATAAGACAGGGATCTCTTTCATCACACATAGCCATCTGTGACTCCTACAGATCACTCCTCCTTCGGGGGTGTACGGCTGCCATTAAATCATTCTTCCAGCATAAAAAAAAAACACACCCACACATCTAGATGATGAAGAGCACAAAAGGTTTGACTATATGAAAGTTATGCTGAGAGAAAGAGAGGGTTCGCGCTGTTAGGTTATGGTCTTATTAAGCTTTTATATGACGGAGTGAAAGAGAATTTTGAAGAAAGTCGAAAGGTTGACATCCATCCAGAGTCGTGCTTCTGTTTCCTCGAGGTGCCATCGATTTCCAACCAATTCAAAATGGTTGCATCAGTGACTTCCGCCAGAAGAGAAGTTGGGAAGGAAACTCTGGCTGAGCTCTCATCCTGAACTCTGCATCTGACAGCTTGCAACTCTTCTTAAAATTAATCTCCCTTCCTCCACATTTATGAATATTGTCTATATATTATTCATTACCAAAAAAAAATCTAATAAATAAAATAATAAAATTGATGGAATATCACCGTGTACGGTATATACTGTATTTTACTGAAAGAACACTTCCATAATCACATTATTAACAGCCAAACATACATGTATGCTAAACACATAAGTGTTACTATTTATTTAAGATTAGTATAAATATTTATGCATTCGTAGCTTTTCTAAATGCCTCAACACACTAATTAAGTGTTACTGTCATGAATATCTAAGTAACTGATGATGTGTAGCATAGCCTCTAGCATCTATATATAAAAAAACTGCAGCAAATAATTTGAGCCCATATCTTCACATAACAAAACGAATCGCTGCAGAGCAACTGAATTGTGACGTTTTGACGCATTTATTTATTTTCCCGGAAAGTGTTTTTTATTTAAATTTTTTATTTTTATTTTTTTTACCAGTCTGAATCGTTTTTCCTGGGGAGGAAGGCGATTGCGGATAATTAGCAGGAAGTGCCCGCGGCAGGAGCAGCAGGTTCCTACCCTAGCGTTCCGAGCTTCACGCTCATCACTCAGAGAGCACCGCCAGCTACCAAACAGGAAATGATGCAACGCCGAAACCCCGTTCGGCGCTGGAGGAGGAGGAGGAGGAGAAGGAGGCGTGTTCGCGCGCGAGTCAAGTTGGAGTCGGAGCCAGAGCCGGAGCCCCAGCTGACAGGCAGACTTCCAAAAACTCGAAGCGCTGTGCGTGGCGGTGCGGTCTGTCGTTCTGAGAAATGTCACACGATCGTTCGTGAGAACATCGCGAGCCCGGCCAGGGGCTGAATCAGACGGTGCTGTGGCGCCGTAATCCCTCAGATGCTACGCCGCTTTGAAGACGCTAGCGAGCGGAGTCAATATAAAAAGCTGGTAAAAAAAAAAACATTCCTGTGTTTAACGGGCTCCGAAATAAAGTCATTTTATTATTATATCATAATAAGCTCAGAACCACGATATTATAAACTTCATTATAAACAACCGTGAGAGGCTGTGGAGAGTTTAAAAAAAAAATGCTTTCCAGACTGTTTAGCTCAAGAGATCACTGACAAGGCTTCACAGAAGGTCATTTTCAGTGCACTTCATGCGATGCCCTTGCATAAGGCCGGGCTTCACATTAAGTCCTGAGATTCGTAGCAGGGGTTTTAAAAAAAAAAGTCAGACCCTGTAATAGAAACATCATTAACGGCAGAAAAGACAGAGGATCATGAAAGTCACAGAGACTGTGAGAAGACACAGGCTTACATCACTACGCTCCGTTTCTCCAGAAGTCACACCTCGCCAAGGTCAGACTCCCGGTGTGCGTGCGTGCGCGCGTGTGTCTGTGTGTGCGTGCGCACCCAGGAAAGGATTAAAGAAGCCATTTTGTTGGCTCAGGTCTTGAGGGATCAGGCAGAGATTGGCACATCACTAAAGGATGGTTTTGATGTTTAATCTCTTGTATCTGGGGGTAGACCAGCCTCAGCGGAAAGTTTAAGAACAAAAGAAAGTGGCAACATCCATGTATTGTGTAAAAAGAGACCTTTATATAAAGTAATGAATTCCCTCTCTATGAAAAGACAATACTATAATACTTTAATATATTTGGAAGCATATGTAAAAATTATTTAGCCAAATACATTTGAAGGTAAATGCAATTTAAAGGGGATTTCCACCACAAAACAACCCATTTAACAGATCATGGCACAACTGTTTAAGTTTCTTATAGTGTCTGGCCAAATGTAATAATGATGAACACTTCTACCTTTCTCATTTTTGAAAAACTACAATGGGCGGGAAATTTGAACTTGGAGATACCTCCCCTGTCCTCCCATACTAGGGGAAGGGGAGTGTTGATTGAAATAACTGAGAGAAATTTGGGGTAGCTGCTGTTCCAACTGTAAACAGTATTAGCTTATGAGCTAACTAGCGTAGTGACTTAATTGCTCTTCTGTGCTCTCTGCGATTGCAGAAATGGAATCTCAGTTTGTACTTACCCTACCCCATGCCTACAATAAATGTTGTGCCGTTTATAAGCCTTGGTGTGATTGCTACTCAAGAATCAGAAACATTTGGTTTAAAAAGGACAACACAGAGACATAAACTGTTTACTGAAAATATTTGAGTTCATACTTTCGGTGGAATGACAGCGTGAATTTGGGTAATTGGCCCAGACATTGTAGACAGTACAACGATACATGAAGTGACTAACAACCCTCCATTGGAAACATTTAATGTTCAACTGCCAGTAGAACTGATAATGCTGCAAATTGATTTCTCAGACTTCTGTTTTTATACCACGAAAAAAAATGCCAAGTCTGCCAGGTGGTGTGCATTTTGATGTTGATGTGTGTTTTAGAAAAGCAATGAAAAACAGCAAAATGAACAAGAGCCAAACGTGATATCGTTGTCAGATAATTTACTGAAGTCTATTCGCGTAGATGTGGAGAATACCTGTATAAACTCTCCCGTGAAGGAATGTCACCAATGTCAACCGTACATTTCTCCTTAACCAACGCCTTCCTCTCTTCTCCCCAATTCTCTCTCTCGCCACTGGTTGGCTTCTCTATAAAAACGTCTGTTCTTGCTGGACTTGTTATGACAACCAAGTCAGGACCGTGTCTGAAATAGCTTGCCACAAGTCAACTGCACAAGTCGCAGCAATTTAAATCGTAGTTACGCTAAAACCCTTTAGCAATTTGCCACACTAGAGCAAAGTGGCAGTTTCTTTTTAGTTGAAGTGAAGCAGGAAAGTAAACTGAACACGTAAACCTAGATTTCTTTACTGGGTAGTGTGAGTAACGTTAGCCTGCCTCGAAGAATGGCTGTCAGGCCAAGCAGCAATGCCCAGCCCTTTTATTTGTATTCAGTAGTCATGGCAACCTGTGACTGCCATTATCTGATGCCCCGCCCACAGACTGTAAGCACTTGCCCACGGTAGTTCATAGCAAAGCAGGTACCTGGTAGGTTGGGGATATATCTGCAGTCAACTACATGTAGAAAGTTGGCTGAGACCTCTTTTTAATTAGGAGGACAGCTTAAAAAACCCAGACTGGAAGTTTTTGAAGTAATTAAGAAAGCTGTATTTAGCGTTGTAAAGAAATTATATAATTTTTTTTTGTATTCACCGTTATAAAGAAATTGAAGAAATACGAAGAGCATTCAAAAGGCACACTGTGGAGTTTATTCAGTGGTCTGTGGCTCCGTAACCAAGGCCAATCCTTTCATCCCATATTCCAGTCTTTTCACCGGGAGAACAAATAGCAGAGGGAAAGACAAAACAACAGAGAGAGAGAGAGGAGAGAGAGAGAGAAAAGAGAAATAACAAAATGAAATAATGAAGTGGTGAAAGGAGAGGGAGAGAAGTTCACATGCTGTTCACATCAAATTTGACGATGCTGGTTTAACACGCAGCCATGCGATGAACATGATGTACTAGGCCAGCCTGAACCAAAGAGCTGGTTCTAAGCCATCGGTGAAGCCACTATAATCCAAACCTCAGGGGGTCACAGTGTCCTACATCAGAGAATGGAAGGTAAGAAGCAGAGGCTGACAGTGATAGATCCAGCCTGCATGTTTCTCTGAGTTTTTAAAAATATATATTATTAATGTCAGGCACCATACAATCATGGTCCCATTTACGTATTCAGCTCCAAGGCTTACTCAACCCTGTTACCGCATAAAGAAATCCATCGACATGCAACCAAACTTCATGTCGGAAATAAACCTTCCTCCATTTGGAGGAAAGAAAAACAAGCACGGAACCGTCCAGCTGCCACCACCTGCGCATCTGCGTCCCACAAAACGTCCCTCAAAGGTCGTCCGTGTGTGAGTGAGTGAGTGACCACAATTTGCCATGCATAGCCCACGGTGGCAGTTCCTGCGAGCCGTGGGAAAAAACTCCAAAATGTAGTCTGGTTATCACTGACAGCCCTGCTTAAGTCTATATATATTGGTCTAGACTTCTGTCATAGAAAAACTCCCCCCCTCCTCCCCCACCCCCTTCATCATATCCTCTTCTTTTGGTTCAGAACAACTCCTGTGAGCAATTGCTGTGAATAAGAGGGTTAGATATTGGTCTGATGGAATCTTTAAATATGTGCTGTACTGTGTTGTGTTTGAGGTGCCTGTGTTCTCATCCGTTTTTTTTGTGCCATTTATTCATTTCTTCATCAGGTCCCCCCTCAGTCAAGTAACAGATTAATAGCTTAAAAGTCAGAGCCCTGTGTGCTTTTGTGCACATGTCACATCTGCTTTATCCAAAATGTGCAGTTTGAAGAAGAGTGGGCGACCTCTTTCAGCAGTGGATCAATAAACAAAACAAAGAGATGGAAAGAAACATTTTAAACGAGAGCTCACTTGAGAGTGACAATGGAGTGCAAGTCACAGAGTCAGTGTATTAGCACAATTAGTATTAACTACAAAAGCACCATAAATGGTAGACAATAAATATAAATGTGTGTACTTTGTGAGTTTAAAAAAGCTAACATTTTTTAAAACTGTAAACAATCTTGTTAAAAAAGTACTAAAAATAAATGTATTCAATTGGTGTTTGCAAGGAATCATCCCACTTCCCCCAAAAATATTTTGTTTTTCTAAGGGCTGTTCTCCTTTTCCACTTCTCCAAGTTCTTTTCTTGCTTTGTTCTCGGTTCTTTTCTTCTTCTTGTTTTGTGTTTTGGCGCTATTCTGACTTTTTGAGTCAGAGTCAGTGGAGGAAGGGGCGTCTTCGGTGACTAATTGGGGAGAGAGATGGATTATAAATAAAAAAAACCATCGTTAACGTCTCCATCGGTAAAATGTGGGCTTTTAAAAAACCCATCGCACATTATAGGCCTGCTTCACTCTCGCGTGCGGTTGTTATTTAATTTAATCAATACTTATGACACCGAGTTGAAATCATGCAAATTGAACCTGCTCAAACGCGCTCTCTATATTTTTAGAGATCCATCACGTCAGCGGGCTCGCGGCAGTGGACGGAGACAGCTTCCGCAACATTCATTACCGTAAAGACCCTGGCCAGAGAAGCGACTCCGGCGTTCCTATCCGGCTGCGTTTATTAATAGAAACCCGCCCCTTAATAAGCGCGATTGATGTGGGAAAAGCGGATTTAGAGGCGCGTCAGGCGCAGCTGCGCAGCTCTTCTACCCGTTTCCCCGGATCAAGACGCGGATGCCTGAGCGCAGCCTATAAGACGCGGGGCTAAAAATAAGACGGGGGGTGTCCTCCTCGCATTCCTACGTGACGCGTCACATCAAAGGGAAAGGGACGCTGAGGCCGCTGTCACTGTTTGAGGGGACGGATGCGCGGCGCGAACTTCGGACATTTTTATACCCCGCGAGGAATGAGAGAGAGAGAGAGAGAGAGAACCAGGAAGTCAGCTTAAACATTTTCGCCTCAAAAGCTTGTAAGGAATGTTAAGCTAAATGCTTCACCGATGAAATATTTATTTGACCCATTTAAGAGATCTGTAAAATCCCCAACTCGGCCCATGGCACACAGACACAAGGAAGTACTTAAAGAAGTACACCTCCTTCCTAGTCCATCTCCTCTGTCTGCAGTAATTGGACTGCATCCATAGGACAGCCTCTTTCACTGGCCGGTGACAGTTAAACACCTGAAGGCTGGCCGTGTTTCTCTGACTAGTTGAGGACTCCTGGCGACACCACAGCTCCACCGGGTTCACCCAGAGTATTAGGTAGCCGGCTAACAGCTACAGACAGCCGCTATAACGAGCAGCCCTTCCCGATCTGATATGTAATGCGGCCCACACACAGAGACGAATCACAGGGATGATGATGATAAAAACAACAGCTGCTGCGCCAGTGGTTACAGACAGTGTGCGCTCTTCCGCTGCAGGGTGAGCTCAACGCTGTGAAATTGCTCGTGCTTAGGCTGCAGGCTGACGCTCAAGGCTTGAGCCTGTTAAGCTCAGTGTGGTGTGTGTGCGAGACTACAATAATGAGTTTGTGTGTGTGTTTGTGTGTGTGTGTGAGTGAGAGAGTGTGCGTGTGTGCAGGTGCACATGTGCATGTGTGTGTGTCTGTGCGTGTGTGAGCGTGTGCGTGTGTATATGTGAGAGTATGCGTGTGTGTGTGTGTCTGTGTGTCTGTGTGTGTGTGTGTGTGTGTGTATGTATGTATGTGTGCGTGTGTGTGCCTGGGTGAGTAAATGGGTCGGAGGTGGTGAGAGGATGGGTTGTTTGAGATGACCGCCCAGCAATGGACAATCGAATCGTGTGCACAGAAATCTATCCAGCGATAAAGCCCAGAAGACCGTGTGCAGTAGAGCCAATTCCAGAAGGACTTTACACAGCCTTATTAATGTTGTCCAACACAACCGTGATGTAACGGGCCTGTCCCATTACCCACACCACCGTGCTTTTCTCTATTTTAGTGCGCGTTCACGCCTGTCCGAAAACGCAGCCAACATGCAGTAAACTTGTCCCACACTTAATGCACCTTTACCCTAATACCGTTTCATAGCAGTATTTGGATTTAAGTGTATCCCACTCAAATTCATCACATTCAGGGGTGTCCAAAGAATCTTCCCAAATGGCGAGTTGCCAAGATGATGGGGAAGTAAACATTCCAATGAAAGCTATATATATATATATATCATGACGCATTACTGTAGCACACATTATTGGTCCACACAGAGAGTACGTCCACATGCATAAATTCAAATGTGCTTGGATATTTTCACAAAAGGTTAGCCACCTGTTGGTATCGCTTGCTAGCAGGAGCCGGCACAATTTCACGCCGAGTTAATTGCGTTTGTTACCGTGTGTTCTCGCTGCCCGCCATGGCGAACGGGAACAGCGTTTCGGAGTCGATAATGGTGTCCCGAAGCGCGGCGACGAATCCGCCGCACGCCGTACGTCTTCGCGCCTGCTCGGACACTGCGGGCAATTACCGGAAATGCTAACACGAGTAGCCGCTCGGCTGAGCACAAAACAACCCGCCGCGTGTGAATAATGGGACGGGCCCGCGGCCTCTAGTCTGAACAACGAAACGGGGGGGCAATGGCTCACTTTACGCACGCGGGGCTTTTTTCATCAGCGCGGCCTGTGTTCCACACGGCAGCTGCTGCATTCTGGGAAAGGCCCATTACTGGGAGCAGCAGCAGCAGCAGCTGGGCGAAGCTGGCGCGTCGCTCACGTCGCTGATTTCACACTCGGCCGTCGTCCAATCAGGACCCGACCGTTTCTGTTCGCAAAAGGGCGACACCCGTTTTATATAAACTAGCGAGGTGAAGAAGCCGGAGGTTCTGTGCCCTGGAAGGGAGAAAAGCAGTGGACTTGAACTAAATGCCAAACAATTGATTAAATCCATCTCTCTCTCTCTTACTCTCTCTCTCTCTCTCTCTCTGTCTCTCTCTCTCTCTCTCGCTTTCTCTCTCGCTCTCTCTCGCCGTGGAGCATGCTGGGAGCACAGATGAGAGTGCGGTGTGCAGCGGAGTGTGTGAGACTGGCGTGGGATTTGAGTTCTATTCTTTCCTCATTACTTTAATCTCTTACAATTGCATCTTTCCTGTATGATCGGGTAATAGTTTATTTTTATTTTTGCACTTTTTTCTTTTTATTATTTATAAACTACTGTATGATTCGACTAGGTGTGTAGTAGATTTGTTGTTGTTTTTTGCTGAAATCTAGCAATCTAGCCATTCATAGCCAGCTGGTTGGCTGTTTGATTGCCTGTGACTTCTACCCGCGCTACGGTGTCCGGTGTCCCCCCCGTCATTCCCAACAAGGCTTTGGGAAATTTGCTAGTCCTTTTTAAAAACAACGGGCCTGGGATGTAAGAACAAAAAAACCTAAACATGTAGTCTCTTCGGAGACCAGTGCATATGTTCCTCGACCCTCCAACTCAGGATCTAGAAGTCTCACAGGAAGACGGACGTTATATGTCGGTCAGAAGCGATTTTCGCTGGACCACATAAACGGTGGGCAGAGAGGAGTGCAGGTTCCCCTCCTTCCTCCACTGACCCAGGGGAAGAGGAAGGCAAGGCTTTCTCCGCCATTAATGAGAGCAACCAAGCAGGGTTAGGGTGGGTGGGGGGGAAGCGCAGTCTGAACGCAACCCAAGGAGGTTACCACGGTAGCGAGAGGCGGTGAAGTTAATAATGAGCCTATGGCAGAGGGCGAACACAGGAAGTTGGGGTCGTTTAGCCAAAGCCAGCTAGAACAGGTCGGTGGGGTTGGCACGTGGAAAAGGAGCCAACTGTCACTGATTGTCAGGAGAAAAACGAAGACGACGAAATGGATTCTGATTCAGAATCACATGGCATTGCGGTTTTTGGAGGCATCGCATCAAACTCAATTTGTACACGCTGGACCAGGTAAATGATTTTCCTGAAAATCAGTTCATGCGAATGATTATTTTCCAGACACTACAAAGCTCATTAAACCTACAGAAGCTTGTGTGTCTTGATTTACTGGAAACCATGTCACTGTGCTGAAAAAAAGGACCACGTCCAGAAAGGGAAGAATGTTAAAAATCAGAGAACAAAAGGAGTATATAAATAGCAGTAACAAAAACTAAAAATTATCATGCATCGTAGGCCGGTCTCTCTCCTGTTTTTTTTTTCTCTCGCTGAATTTCCACCTTTTACCCTACTTAACCACATATACTGTATGCAAGGTCTAAGGGTGGGTTCTTTAAACATCAATGGTAGGAGGGATATGAGCTCAGAAAGAGCTCTAGTTTCAAAGGTGTGCGAGCTAAAAAGATTAGATGCAGCTTTATTGCAAGAAACCCACAGTGATTTAAATAATGAGGGAGACTGGGGCTCATGGTGGAGGGGTAAATGTATCCTAAGCCATGGGACTAATTTCAGTGCAGGTCTAGCAATCCTTTTCTCCAATCCTACAGGGGTAAAACTGCTATCTGCCTCTAAAATATCTGAAACATCTTCCGCCGTGGCCTGAAGACTCATCTCTTCAGACTATACCTAGAATAACCACCACCATGCTGTGTATATATATATTAAAAAAAAAAAAAAAAAAAAAAAAAACCCTTTTTCCTGTCACTTGTTACATGTTGCCCCATCCCTGCACTTCTTGGTAAATTGTATTTGTCCTAATACTCTAGCTTAATCTTCTGCCTAGTTTGGCTTTGCAGATGTTAGACCAGGATAGTGTTCATTGTTCTCGGCTAGAAATAGCTGTACAAAATAAGTAACTGTACCTTACTGAACCCGTGTTCAGCAGTTGTCTACGATCATGAAAATGCACTTCTTGTACGTCGCTTTGGATAAAAGCGTCTGCCAAATGAATGTAATGTAATGTAATGTAAGAGTAGTCCCACAGTTAAGGTGGAAATTTGTGACACTGCTTTTTGCTTTATAAATGTTTACGCTCCTAATGAGGGATCTAAACTTTTGGATATCTTTTTTTTTTGGAAATTGCAGGATGCAGAAGCGCCGTGTGATCGGAGTGAGTTTATTGTGACGGGAGGGGATCGGAACTGCACTGTGGATTTTATTTTGGACCGGACCAGTGAAGAACCTCACCTTCAGTCATCTGTTTCTGTGTTTGCCAGCAGGAGGAGGAGGAGGAGGAGGGGAATTTTCAGTCCTTCATAACCCCAAAGCTGGGAAAGTTTGAGACACTGACTGAAGGAGCAGTCTGCCGTACCTGTGTCAAGGTTTCACACTTGCGCTCCCTGGCAGGGATGAAGGCATAGAGGTGGACTGAGATCTCTGGCCCAGATATTTCCCCAAAAGGCAGCTGGTGGTCCCTGTATAAGCCGCCCATTGAAAAACAGACAGCTGACCCTCAGTGGAAGATAGTACTGTACACAGGGCAATAGCTACGGACACACATCTGGTGCTCCTGGATCCTGATAATGGGGACTATTCTGCAACAGAGTCTCTGTTACATTTATTTATTGAGTGCTCAAGGTTACGGTTTATATTTAAGACTTTTAGAAAGATTGTTTCAAGGGTTGTAGGACCAAGTCCAACCATCCTCCCATTATCCTTACCCGCTTAACCTGGGCAGGGTTGCGGGGGTGATGGAGCCTATCCCAGGATGCATTGGGCGAGAGGCAAGAATACACTCTGGACAGGTCGCCATTTTACCGCAGGGCTGGAGGAAAAGTTTTCCTTTGAATTGTTCATTTTTAGCCCAAATATAAAGTGAGGAAGAAGTCTGTGCATGTTCTGTTAAATTTCTTGTCAGGACTGGCCAAACTGGCAAATTGGAAAACAAAAAAAGAACTGCATTCAGGGTCTAGCATCAGTGATGCCTGTTATGATGATGACACAGATGCTGGAAGCTAGACTCAGAGTTGAACATGCCTGCTGTAGCCTGATTGCGGAGAGAGCAGGTTAAAGTTGGGTGAAATTAAATCACACCAGTTTTAGGTTTTTTTAATGAATCTGGTGATCTAAAATGGGGAATACTGCACAGTGCAATAGCAGTGAATATGTTTGTATTTGTACTCAACCCAAACTGTAATCTGTGTCATTTTGTGGGTTGGTGGAGATGGTTTTTCACCATTTTGTTGAGTGCAGTAGACTGACACCTTTATTTGCTTTACTGAATCAACTGTTCATTCAATTTTGGCATGAGACTGTGCAAACCTACTTTTATTTTTGCAGCAGGTTACAAAAAGTCAAACAGGTCAAAATGGCAGCTTTGAATATTTTTTTTACTGGGGGAGGCGAAACTTTCCATTTATAACAGCCGAAGGGCTTGGATGGAAATTAGAACAAGCAAAGATATTATTCCGTTATTGGCCTCACTGGTTAGGGCTAGAGTGGGCTGATTTTACACTGCACAAAGGAATGAGCGATTCAGGAGGTTTTATTCAACAGTGGTGTTTTAATGAGGTCATTTGCTGTGTCAGAAATGATAGTTTTATCTTTGCCAATGTTTTTAGATGAATTCCTTTTTAAATGTTTGACTATCCTTTAACTTTAAAAAAAATTGTGGACAACATTTCTTTAGTACCCTAAAAAAACTTTCCTGAGATGACATCGAGCATCATTTAATCCATTAAAGTATTTAAAAAAAAAAAAAAATCTCTCTAAGATCTCTCTCTCTGTCTATCTCTCTCTCATTTTACTGTAAATGGAGGATGAATTGTATACCTAAATAGAGTGTACGTTTATAGCGTGTCGTTGCCGGGCGTCGTCGCCGAGCGTCGTCGGGGGAGTTTCTCCGGAGTCATCTCCGGGATCTAATGAAGTTACCGCCGGCGTGCTTCTCCACTCCTCGCTCCCCGATCACGCTCTCCAGCGAGCCAACCTTCACGTGCCCAGATTTAATCAGGTGACAACTGACCTTAATGAGCCGCACGAATCCATTTCATTATCAAATCACAGGAAAAAAAAAAAAAATCAATTTAAAATAAATCTTAACGGGAGATAAATTCAGACCAGGACCATAGCCTTTTCAAGGGCTTATGATAATCCATATCCATTTAAAGATGGCAGATAGATGCTGCCTGTTCAAGGAGGCAAAAAGAAACACAAAACAAAGCAGGCTATCCGGATCTATAAACGAATGGATGTTTTCCACGGAGACCACAATGGGAGATGTATTAAAATAAAGCAATGCAAGTCATTGCCATAAAAGCAAGGCTTCCTTCCTTGTGTCAGGTGAGTCGGGATATGGCAGGGTATCAGGGGCGGAAGCTAGCCTGTCATACATACTGGTGCAAGGCATGATGGGATATAGAGCATCATGCTTATAACAACGTAAATGAGTTCATTTTAAAATAGTTTTTTTTTTTTTTTATGCAAATGATACACAATGGTACTTGTCAACATTCATTAAACAGTTTAGGCCTACGAATTAGGCCTAAGTTCGTGCCGATGTTTGGACATTCAGGGGCCCCCCATGGCTGCTCACATGGGTGAGCTGCACCCATGGCAACCCCTGCTAATTCCGCTTCCGCAGGGTATGAGATGAGATGTGATTACATTTACATTTAAGGCTTTTATCAGACACTCTTATCCAGAGGGACTTAACTTCTTCTGTACAAACGGTTTAGGCACCAAAGAGCAGCCGCCAAGTCAGAAGGGTCACATCCCAGAGCGACCGGTAATCCGGAGCAAGCTTTCCGGAAAGCACTGCATCCGCAAACCCGCAACACTGAGTGAGAAGTTTTCGATTTAGTGCAGATGGGGCTCGTAAAGCCATGATGAATGTTCAGCACCAGGTTCAGCCCCACGCGAGCCAGGATGCAATTTAAACAGGTGTGTTTTCAGTCGTTGGTGGAAGATAGACAAGTCCTGATTGCAGCGGCAAGCTCATTCCAGCACTGAAGGGTAGGTGGGGTGATTGGGGGGGGGGGGGGGGGGGGGCAGAGTAAAGAAAAGCTATCACGCTGGATGTTGAGCACAGAGGTCTGGCAGGGGTGTAAGGTTTGTTAGTATAGTGCAGAGGTGCTCAATCACGTGCCGTGGGGGTCCGAGAGTATGCCTTCCAACTGATCGCTACACCTGCTGATTTCACCCATTAACACACCTACCAACCAGAGAGGAGGGAACTAATTAGTGATATCAGCAGGTGGCGTGATTGGTCGGAATGAAAACCTGGATACTCTCTGCCATCCATGGCACAGGATTGGGCACACCACTGGTACAGTGTACGTTAAAGGTGCCAGTTCTCTGGCTGCACGACAGGCCAGCACAAGTGCTCTGCATTTTATTCAAAGCTCTACTCCCGGCCTATTGTGGAGGAGGAGGGACAACGAGGAGTGAATTTCGGCCAATCGCAGATGAGACGAGCCGCAGCACTCTGAGTGAGCTGGAGAGGCCCGATGTCACCTGGACTGGAGCGTTCTGGGCTAAAGCAGCCCGCTGGATTGCATTGCCCTATTCTGCATTACCCTATCCACGGGGGGTTGAGAACATCTCTGCTCCCTACAGGCTAGATTAATCCAAACTCTAATCCCTGCCTATTGGGTGGGGATGGGGATGTTCGGGGGGGGGGGGGGGGGGGGCGAGGCTGCCCAACCTCGCGCTGCTTCCGTCCCCTTTTCCACAACAAGGTCAGAAGCTGCAACCCCCCCACCCCCCCACCCCCCCGCCCCAGAGGTGGGTATTAGCTCAAATTCACATTTAAGCCCTCCACCGGGCCTCTCCGCAAGCTGTGTAAATATTAGCATATTCCTCTCATATAAAATGCAAACTCCGATAATGCTTCACTTCAGGGAGCCTTCCCCTGTCCTACAAAATGAGGTGGAATGCGGGGAATACACCAGAGAAATGACGCCGTTTCTAATCATCGTAAATATTCACCACGAGAAGCGCGTTCACAAATGGCGTCAAACACCGTGGAAAATGGCAAACGTGAAACAACGTCTCGCAACCCGGCAACAGGTCATTTCGGCTGCACAAAGCAGCCGTGAATGGGTATAAATGACCAGGAAGGCCATTATGAAATACTGTTCATATGGAGCACTGAAATATGTGCGAGAGGAGAACACAAATCAATGGAGGAATATAATCTGCTGGGTATCCTGAATGTGGGATTCTTGTCTCGAATCCTGAGCCTGTCATACTGTCCACTCACAGTGAATGAAGCTTGAGCTTAAATTGCACTTGAAGGTATCCCCCCTGTTTATTTTCCCTATATTTGTAAGAGTCCTCATGCTTGGTCCCATTTGATATAGTAGCAAGTACTGGGTTCAAATGAACAGTTTGGCTACTGAGAGCTAGTTACATCCATTTGAAATTCAGCTGTATTTCTATTGAATATGAATAGGACCATAAGTAAATGCAATGCATACGATGAAGTACTGTACAATAAAACAATATGCATAGCCGTGCTTGGTTATTCATAATGATATGTATTTATCATGCCTTAATTAAAAAACATAATTTAAAAAAATGTACGTTGGTGGACTATTTTTCCTGCTGATTGCCTTTTGTGATGACAAGTTTTTTTTTTCCTGCTGCATTGAAATACAATACAAATCACGGAAAATAAAAACAAATGACAAATTGTATTTCACTGCAAGAGCAATAAAGTTGCAGATTAAACATGCCCACACACAATGAAAAGCACACGCAATATGGTTGTATTACACTGTATCTTTACCACCCTTGCACTAATCAGGCCAGAATGAAATGCAACATGCAGTCCAATCACAGTTCTGGGGTGGGTTGAAAGGCAATGATTGACATATGATTGACCCACCCACATACTCTTTCCATTTCAGAACTGTCAAAGTCAACCAAATTTCAGCTGTGGCAACATTATTTAGCTATGGATTGGTCGCTGCCACTTGCCGACATAACACCAACTATATTACCCGGAGTCAGCTTACATTAGTCAGCTATCTAGATACTGCTAGCTATCTGGCTAACTAGCCACAGCTAGTAGCAACCTGCAATATGTCTAGCTGTGGCTCAAAAATTCGTGCAAACATTACCAGCACAGCTGGACGCCACCAAAAACACACACGCCTGCAGGTCAGGTGGTGAAACAATGTCTGTTTAATTTCCTCCCCAGCCTTTTACAGGGACTTCGGAAACCTGTAATCATGAAAATGACTTCCCATCAGCCAGCGCTAAAAACCAAAAGCCAATCTACGAAGTGAAAACACCATTAGCCCTCGACGTAGGTGATGCCCCCCTGCGGACCAAAAGCGAATCCTGACCGACTGTGGTCAGCGGTCCCACCAGACGCCTCGTAACGGCCTTGTCGTCACCGAGGAAGGGGGAGTTTCGTCACTCGGGGTACACGGAACCTGCTGGAACCCGCTGGAACCCGCTGGAACCCGCGCTCGAGTGGCAGAATTCACATCCATCATCGGTCGTTCCTTGGCCTTGGTGACGGTGGCAGCTCCGGTGACGGATGACGGTGTGAGAAGAAGCAGCCGCTAACTCTGGGAACACGCATTCTTACGCGTGACCTTGGCGGTATAGAAGGAGAGGGGGGGGGGGGAGTAGCAATGGAAGAGGAGGAGGAGGAGAATAGGTGGATAAGCGGTTGTGAAAAGAGAAAGAACGACGCTGGATCGGCGAAAGAGAGAGGGTACGGCTGAGGGAGGAAGGCGCTCATTAAGGGAGACGCAGTTGCCACGGAAACGGACGGTGCGCCGAAGTTCCAGCCTTCCAACTCCCCTGCAGTGGGGGGGGGGGGGGGGGGGTGGGGGGTGGCCCCCACCAAGAGTGAAGCTGCTTGCCTTTATGTTTTACTGACATCACTGATGTCTGGGATAGTGGGGAAAAAAAATCAATCATCTTTTTATCCACTCCCCCCCTCCACCCCCCCCCAGTGCATTCAAACGCCACGGCGGCAGGCTGATCCGCGAGCGTTCACGCCTCTTCTCAGGGGGCTGCTGGGAAGGAAGGAAGTTCCAGAGGAGTGCGTGGGCCAGGACTTAAAAAAAAATTTTTTTTTTTACGTATTCCGCTCTTCAAACGATCCTTCGGAGCTGGCAGACGGGGAACCGTGAGTCACTGGGCGAAGTCCCCAATCCAAGCGATCCTTTCTCTCTCTCTCTTACAGACGACCACAAAAAAGCGGCCGACGTGCCTTTGTTTGGGTTCCCAATTTATTTATACGCTACTGTACGAGCGATATGAAATTGAAGGCATTTGTGCCAAAGGGACTGGTGAATAATTGATTGTTAACTGTACGGAGAAGTAATTGGATAGCCAGATGAGCTCTGTGCAGCCTAGCACACCCAGCAGAGATACAGGGTCCCTGTGGGACCCACATTTCAGGGAAAAACAGACAGAATCACGGACACATGCGGCAGACTTTTTTTGATCACCGCCACAGAGTATGCTTAAATACATATCGCATAAATCACACCGCACTGCGCCGTACGACAACAAAAGCTCACACTTTAGCATAGCGAGCGCTGTTAATTAATACGCAGAGTATCGCTTATCTTCTCAGCCACTGGTTCTCACCTGGCAACCTGTTGGCGAGAGAGGAGATGGTGAAACATAACTCTCCCTGTCAGCAGCTGTCGGCGGGGCCAGGTTTGCCACCTGCTGCGCAAACTCAGATCGCGCTCTCCGAGGAACCGGCTCTCGGAACCCGTCAGAAGCTGCCAAGAAATATTAAAACAATGAAATGACGGGACTTAAAAGCGCAGGCCAGGGCAGCACAGAGAGGAGGAACCGGGCGAGCGGCGTCGGCAGATATGACACCGCTGCACAGGGCCACGTCAGGCTGCCGTGTCTACGGGGAGAGGCCACACAAACAAACAGCGCACCATAGACTGGCCACACAAAGAAACAGCACACCATAGACTGGGATCGCTAGATCGGCCCTGCGTCAGGACCACGGACAGCGACCGTTCTTTCTTAACTTTTAGCACTCTGTGCTCCACCTGTGGCCCTCTCACCTGCAGCTGAATTGCCGTGAACATCGCCCTCACCGGTGGGGTTAAAAAAAAAAAACCCTACCTGCCTTTTTGGCTTTCCTCCCAAAAATTGCCCCGGCTTTTAATTTAAAAAAATAACATTTGCATTAAAAAGGGCAGGCTGGATGTGTTCTCGAGCAGAAACGGCTGTTTCTTTCTTTCCGTCGCACCTCTCGTCTAACGCACGAAGCCGGCTCGCGCCATTCGGTCTTTATTTTGGCGTTTTTGTCTCGTAATTAAAGGTTTTCGAGAAGACAAGCTGTTCCTGCTGGCCCAGAGACGGGCGGGATTGCATAACTCTGGCTCGGGGATGTTGAAAGCGGTGACGAATCGGGACGGTAAAAGCTGCCCTCGGGCTCGCAGCGGCACACCGCGTCCTCGTCCCGGCCATGCCGTGTTTCACCGTGCCAGTCCAGCGCCAAACGAGGCTGGGCACGAGGGGGGGGCACGTGCCGCAAGAAAAAAAGTTTAAAACAAAAATGACAGAATACAGCTGTGACAGGTTCTCTCAGGCATACAATACAGTCCTATGAACCTGGGATCATGAATGTAACTGTAGTACTAAAAACAGTGCTACTACTCAAAAATAATGTCAAGTGATAATACTGATGGCGAAAATACTGGTGCACAAATGCCATTTATCTTAATCTTATATATTGTAATATCAGTAAAATAGATATGATATATTAATAATGATATATGAACATAATATATTAATAATTGCATTATTACAAGCTCCAGTTTGAGAGAACCATATATAATAAGGCTATAGCTCTTACACATTAAAAGTACTTTGATATGTATTTTTCCTTTTACAATACAGGCTTTTGTTGTAATGTTACATTGAGATTGTGTTTGTTATTTCTTCTCAATGCACTAAATGAAATGATTAAAAATTGTTTACCTGCTTCTCTTGCATTTTGATGATCTGTTTCAATGGTGAAGTAATTATCCGTTTCAAAGGAAAATTGTGAACTAAACCTAAAAAATGAACACAAATAAAACGAGCTTTGAAATTATGGAAAGTTACACTCCGTAACTCCAAGCCACTACCTAATTGGTTCTCTGTGTTTGGCCATCTCTACCAACTTGAAAATGCCTTCAAGTTCCACTGTCATCACAGGCTAACAATAGCTCTAAATTAGTCTGCCACAAACGAAGCCTTATGGCAGGGTTAAGGCTTCTGCCATAATTGCTTGGACTCCTTCCAGATTCAGGAATATCCATATTTCCGCTCAGATTCAATTAAAGCGGGTTGATGCCAAGGTGTTTGATTTTTATCACCGGCTGCCATAAAAGCCAGTGGATTCTGCAGAAGAGTCCATTAAAGAAGCAATTTTCCTGAAAGATGCGGTCCCCAAATTTTCATGTTCCTGATTTTGTGAGCATGACTGGCAGGTGTGGCCGAGCGTATTGATTGGCAAACCGCCGTCAGTTTCCAAGCCACGGAAAATAAAAAAATGGATGCAGTCATTAACTTTATTTCCGTTAGGATTTTGCAGCAATTTAACCTGGAGGTCTACAAACAATGCCGCTAAGATATGTTTTTTATTGTAATGAAGGTACAGGATCATTTTTATTTCCGTTCCATTTGAATGAATACACATTTAGACCAGTTATTTTACATTTTCCAAACTGTTGACTTTAATTAAAAGGTTAAGGTCTATCTTCACATGGCTGACTGACTCATTTTTGTGAGTGTAATGCTGATTTCCATAAAGCTTGTTGCACAAAACCGGACATCAACATTTTAACCCTGAATTCATGAATTCACGATAATGGGAGAGTAATTATTGACTGCAAGGTACTGCAGTCAACTGAGGTAACCAATTTTCCTACCCAATTCTGTATGCTCAGTCTGTGCCTGCTCACAGATGAGCTCCCTGCCAGTCTGTGCCTGCTCTATCACAGATGAGCTCTGTGCCCAGTCTGTGCCTGCTCTGTGCCCGCTCTATCACAGATGAGCTCTGTGCCCAGTCTGTGCCTGCTCTGTGCCCGCTCTATCACAGATGAGCTCTGTGCCCAGTCTGTGCCTGCTCTATCACAGATGAGCGCTGTGCCCAGGCTGTGCCCGCTCTATCACAGATGAGCTCTGTGCCCAGTCTGTGCCTGCTCTATCACAGATGAGCTCTGTGCCCAGTCTGTGCCTGCTCTGTGCCCGCTCTATCACAGCTGAACTCTGTGCCCAGTCTGTGCCTGCTCTGTGCCCGCTCTATCACAGATGAGCTCTGTGCCCAGTCTGTGCCTGCTCTATCACAGATGAGCGCTGTGCCCAGGCTGTGCCCGCTCTATCACAGATGAGCTCTGTGCCCAGTCTGTGCCTGCTCTATCACAGATGAGCTCTGTGCCCAGGCTGTGCCCGCTCTATCACAGATGAGCTCCCTGCCCAGTCTGTACCCGCTCTATCACAGCTGAACTCCGTGCCCAGTCTGTGCCCGCTCTGTGCCCGCTCTATCACAGCTCCTTGCCCGCCGCCCACACAACTCCACTGAGGGACTCCAGCAGCAGAATCCATCTGGGCGAATCTTCCCGACAGATAAACGTCACATTACACACATTCTATTCGCTCGGCAAAAAGACAACCAGCGGGGATTTATCTGTAATCTCCCCGCGTGTAACGCGCATCGTCAGACGCAGCGCAGTTTTAATCCAGCTAATTGTGCTGTAAATGAAAACACGTTTTTCCCTCCGTCGCCTCTGACCCCCAGGCTGTGGTGTTGTTCTCCCACCACACTCCATTTCAGTTTGTTTTGACCGCGGCTTCGTAAATGTAATAATCTTTGCCGTACCGTGTGTGTTCACAGGGCTTAACTGCCTGGCATGCGAGGAACTGCGTGCTCTGACACTAATGCTGCCTTTCAACTGCCACATGGAGAAAATATTTTGTCCACATTCTTAAAACTGCTAATTGTCAATTAAAGACCTCAGTTCAGTTTAAAACCGACACATAGCCACCTTCCCTTTAGAGTTTTAGTAGTCACTTTTCTCCACCTCAGTGATTCAGAGGTGAAATAACCATCAGGGGGACTGAGTTGCCATTTCATATTATTTCCTCTGTTATGACAGCGGTTATGTCATGTGCATGACAGAGTTATTCCACCTTTATGTTGAAGGGTTCAAGTGAAGTTTTACCATAGGCTCCTATGCTGCAAGAAAATGGCGTCACAATAACCGCGTTACAAAAGAACCAATTAGACGCAGTAAAGTAGAGGTTGCTTGTTAGCTGCGTTTTCTTAATAATACAAATGCCATAAATTTCATCAGCCGAGCGCTTAACCCCCATCTCTGGGTCTTTTTCTGTTGTGCACGGTTTTAACGGACGCCGCACAGTAACGGAGTGGTGTTCTGGGGTAAACAAGTGGAATTTCAGCGTGATTGGTTTTAGCAGAACCAAGCGCGTGTGCGGTGAAATCTCGAATGGTTTCCGGAGTGTCCAGTGCCTCGCCGGTGTGGCATCAGGCTGCTGCTGTCACGTCGCTAGAAACTGACGCGGCCGCAAGAATCCGAGAAGCAGGGCGCTGCGACACCCCGGCCCAGAGAAGGACAGAACGGGTTTCATGTTTCCCGTGGGACACCCTCGTCGAATCAGATAAGCCACCAAACCTGCGGCCATCCCCCCCCAGCATTCCTTTCTCCCGAAACAACGGTCCCTGCGAAGTAGGTCCCCCTCTGACGCTCTGTCACACGGCTTCTCATTGCTGACATCTGAGCGTCTCCTGATCCACGCCGCCTCTCTCCGAGCGGCGCGTGCGGGGAGCCAATGAAGGACGAGGGGGGGGAACGCAAAACGCCTCGCGGTTAACGCCCGAAAGATCTTCATCGCCGCGGTTACGCTGCGGCGTCTCCTGATTGCCGCATCGTTGCTCGGCTCGCCTGCCTGCTCGTTTGTATTCATCTCGTGCTGTTTTTTTTTGGGGGGGGGGGGGGGGGGGGGAGAAGAAGAAGGGAAAAAACCCCACTGTGCTGGGGCATGATTTCTTTTTGAAGAAATAAGTCAGAAATATTCAAGCAAGGTTTTGCCCCATGGGCTTGTGTGTTTGGAAATGTTTCAGCACAGACTCTCTGGTTCTCTCACTCTTACACACTCTCTTTCACACACAGGGCAGAGGATAATGCTGAAGAATTCAAGCATCATCATAGGCTTCATCTTTCATTCATTCTCATGGTAAGACAAGCCAGGCTGGATATGAATGGATATGAAAAGTTGAGACACAACTTGAGGCACAAATCCCACATGGATGAGAGTAAGACTGCTGGAGAATGCTGATTGGTTTGCATACAGCACTGTACATTACTTTCACAGGCTTTGAAAACTTGTTTGAACCCTTTTTTGAAACCTAGAAAACATCCAATAAATGCACAGTGAACCTAAGGCTAAAAAGTAAAAATCTGTCATTATTTTCAAAGGTGACTTTTCAACAAAACACATATTTGTGGATGATACATCAAAATGTGCCTCATATGCTATCAAATACATTAAAGCTCAATGACTAATTAACATACAGTAGCATGCTACATCTTTGGAGGATAGCTATATCTACAAGGCAGTGATGGGCCATTTCATGTTCATAATCATTGGAGATATTGGTATAGCAGGACATATAGGAACATTTCCAAGGCTCTGTGCGTGTGTGTGTGGGGGGGGGGGGGGTGGGGTTGGGGTGTGTAACCGGTATGTGTGAGTTTGTGAGAGAGCGTGCCTGTGGAATGCACGTGTTACATACGTGACCCTGATGTGTTGTTGAGACATCTGCCAGTCATTGGATAGGGAAAGCGGCGAACATTCGTTAGATTCCCCCAAGGAGACGTGTTTAGCATGTGACGCGTTCGCCATTAATCAATCCGGGCAGCGGTGACACACTTCTGTGTCCGCGGGACGTCTGCCTGGAAGCAAGAGGCTGCTTAAATTAAACCCCCTGTTGAGTGAGGGGGGGGACTATTCCTTAAGTGGGGAGATTGTGGACCAGGGGTGGGGCGGGGGTAAGGGGTAGGGGGTGTAGGACCACCGACTCTCATGGACGTTCGGCACCCACCAGACAAACGGCACCATGAGCGACCGTCTGTCGTCGCCTATGTCTAGAACCGACCCGGCTCAGCACAGTAAGAAGTCAATTACCCGCTCAAAACGCGAAACACTTATAGGGGAATTCCGTCGCGAAACAACATTGCCCCCATTTAGCAGATCACGGCGTAACTGATTGTCTCTCTCTCTCAGGGGCTGGCCAAAGCAGTGCCTGCACAGAAATAACAGCAGTGGCAGGAGTGGATTTGTTAGAAATGTCATAGTGACGAACACCTCTACCCTCGCTCATTTTTGAATAGCTACATCGGCTGGGTGATTTGAATTTGGACATACCTCCCCCCCTGGACCTTCCATACTAGGAGAAGGGGGGGTGGGGCGGGGGTGACCAAGCTAACAGACGCTACCTGGGTATGTCCAGTAGTCTCGCCTGAATGTTCTCCTCAAAATCTTCTGGGCGAAAGTGCCTGCCGCACACTCGCACATCCTTTAGCCGAGTCTCAGGTGCATCTGGAGGCTATTTAGCGTTCCCAACCGCAGTCGGCCATTTTGTTCTCTCACTCTCATCTCACAGTAGTCGGTGAAAATGAATTCCTTCCTTCGCCACCGTCAAACTTGCAATTTGCCACACTGCAGCGAAGTGACACTTTCTTTTCACAAGAACTTAAGCACGAAAGCAAACCGACCTGAACACCACCCATTCTTTATTTCTTTTAGATTTTCTTTCTTTAGCGGCTAGCTTGCTAGCGAGTAACATTAGCCTCTCTCGAAGGGCGACTCTCAGGCCAAGCAGTCAGACCCAGTCCCTCCGTTTGTATTCAGTGAGAGTGGCATCCTGTTACTGGCATTGTCTGGCTCCTGCCTATAGCCTGTATGCACCTGTCCCATTGTAGTCCACAGTAAAGCAGGTACCTGCAGCAGGCGCAGTATATTTCAGCACTCACGACGGGTAGAGTCAGCCGAGAGCCCGTTTTAATCAGGAGGACAGCTGCCCTTCGACAAATAAAAACCCAGGGTGGCATTTCCCTTTAACGTCCGAAGACAGAGGTGAAATAGGCCAGCAGCGGGGACCGCAGATTGAATTGGAAGTCCGACAGATTCACAGTTCTCTGGAGATGCGAGAGAAAACGCTCCTTCTTTATAGACATTCTTACCGTTGATAGCATTCCCCAGTTTATCTTTGGTGTTATTGTTTCTCAATTCCCTTTGCCTATCTTGACATTCTATAGGTGGCCATCAGTCAATCTGTCCAAAATCGCCGACAGACTATTGTACTGCGCACCGTCAGTTGCCCTTGTCACTGCGCATGGAAAAAGACAAAGAAGAAAGACAGAGGTCATGTGGTTACAAGGCTACAGCCGCTGGCCAAATTGGCTGAACTGCGCAGCTTTAAAAGGACGGTTCATGTGTTAAAACTGATATATTTTCTTGTGTTTATTTGTCTTTTGTTGTTTTTTTTTTTTTGTTTTTTTGACAGCAAGCAGAGAGAAATTGTTCTGTGGCTGGGTTTTCAAAGTCAACAGATTCTGGGAAACGGGTGCCAAGCTTTTGGCAGACTCAGTTTAAGGAAACTGACCTTTGACTCCAGGGGGCGCATTCTCCACACGCTCCCCGTCTCACTGCCAAAGCTCCACAGTTGTCTCTACCCGCCCTTCTTCATCATCCTGATTCCATGCCTTCTCCTCTTTCCTCTCTTCCTCCCTCCATCACTCTCTTCTCTTCATATCTATGATTCCTTCCCTCTTTTATTTCATTTCCAAGGCCTCGCCCATCCTCTGAATTTAAATCCCTCTTTCTGAGGACTCGAGGGACACAACTGTTTCGTAAGTTTTAAAATCGATCCGTCCCAATCGGGCCCATCCACACGTGTGCCTAATATTCCGGATTGAGCGGAGGGCTCAGGCGCTGAACCGGGGGGGGTGGCCTCTGCTTAATGGGATCAGCATCTGAGAAACGACGCAGCTCTGCCTTAATCCAGTATACAGAAGCATCACCGAAAGGAGGTCCCAGAAGGTGCAGCATCACCGCGTGTGTGTTAAGGAAGGCAAAGTCTCTGAGGCTGCTGGGAAAAAAAACCACCTTGAACCCTTTCTGAGGTACAGGTATTCACAAAACAAGGAGGGGTACAGCGAGAAACAGGGGGAAGAAGAAGAGAGCAATCCACCATGAATAACAGAGAGGGAAGTCAAAAAGAGGGGAGGAATCACGTTGCGGGCTCACGGAAAGAGGGGGAATCTCATTATGCACTCAGGGAGAGCGTTAGAGTCACAAGGTGTCAAAGACAGAGGAGACACAGAGAGAGATTGAGAGTCACATCTGCAAAGTCAAAGCCACACGAGGGAGAGGCACATTACGGAGTCACAGGCGAGAGTTTGGTGGTTGCATCCCAATTTTTCCCCACCTCCCGTTCTCAGGAATTCTGCGTGCCGTGTGACTATGACGACCTGCATATTAAGGGATGTCTGACTACCTCAGGAGGGTAAATATGCGTGAAATGTGACCCACAGTTCCTTACATTACGGGCAGGGATAATCCTAGACAAGAATATTGGAATATTGGTGGATGCAGTGCTAAAATGGCGGACGCGATGCTAAAATGGTGGATACAATGCTACTTTTTCCACTGCAGAGAAACTTTCCTGAAAACAAGTATGCACTGGGTATGCTTTGTGAAGTTTATCTTCGTAAAACGAGACCTAGGCAGTAGCTGGCGAGCTTTCTACAGAGAAAATCAGTATTCCACTATTGTCAGCCAGCCATCCGACGAACATTTGCTGTATTCTCTGCCAGACTTGTGGCATAATCTATACAATTATAGGTGTTTGACAAAGAGCACAGACACGGGAAGAGTTGGTTTGAATGCCAAAGCTGAAAGATTTTCTCTTCCGAGGTCATTCTACAAAAGTGCGCTCTGCTGAGTTTAGTTCTACTTCTACACTACACTACTTCTACAGGCAAAATTAAAGAGATAACAAATTTCATACACTGCATAAAATTACTCGGCAATTTGGTAGGTAGCACTGTATTTTCAGCCAACAACTAGTATTATTATTCATCTGCCTGAGACATGGGATGTAAATGCAAAATATATGGATCTGTGGCATCAGCACTGCCATGGTTTATGAGAATATGGCACTATTAAAATCATATTATTCATGCATGAGTAAAACAGCCTTGACTTTCCACTACTCACTGTCTGCGGAAGAAATATGACTTGCTTGGGCACTGCACACTGTAATCTGATTGGACACGGTCAGTTCAAGTGCATACATATTCAGTTAATGAGCATTGCAACACTAAAATCTGGTCAGATAGTTGTCAACAGAGATGGTTGTGCTCAGGTTGTAGGAATGGGGAATGTGCCATAGAATGAGCAAGACCGACTGGGTCAGCAAGCTAGCTGACCGGACTGTCTAACTAATTGATTAACTAGTTAGCTTTACCAGGCACAGCAATAAAACAATTTTGTTAAAACAGAACAAGTTATAGTATAAATTAATTCTGAGTATTTTCTTTCTCAGGAATTCCATTTCTCAATGGAAGCCATATCACAAATTTGTTTCGAAGCTACCCATTTCAACCTGAGGCATACTAACTTGTCTTTGGTGATGGACTGAGTCACCTTTGAGATCCTACTCGTTTCTGACTAAGCGTTTTCTTTCTCCTCCCTGATCCCTCGTGCGTTTCGCCTTTGTTTGAGGAAGACCACGTGGGCGTGCTGCCGGGGATCTGGCCTCTCTTCCGCTGCAGGCCTGTAATTAGGAGGTGGTGGACCTTGTCTGCTCACAAAGAAAATTAAGACGCCGCCGCTGCACCACACAATGGCGCCCCGAGAGTCACTTAAAGGAGAACCACAAGGCGCATCCGGCCCCCCAGCCGAATCTGGGAGACACCAACGCAATGCCGCGGCCCTGCCAAAACCCCCCCCCCCACCCCCCCCACCCCCCTCCCCCCTCCCTCATTTGAGGGTTCAGTGGTGCACTCTGGGCCAAGGATGTGCTTACGAGCCATCTGAAAGCTGGAACAGTGCACTGCTTCAGAGAGAGGATATGGGAATAATCTGATCTAGACTTCACTTCTTTCCGTTTTCAAACAGGAAAAGTTGGCAATATCACTGCACAGTCGTCTGTTTTCCTCAGAATTTTCGGCATCTGTTTTTGTGTCAACTGTTCCACGATAAAGAAATGACAATAATGAATATTGTGTTGTCATGAAGAAAAATAAATGTGCAATGGATGTGTACACTACACACAATTCCAAACTTAAATGGTGTAAAATCTCACATGTAGGCCATAAAGAACAGTCGGTACAATTTAGAAACATAACTTTACATCATTATGCCTTGCAGTTGTTGTGTAAAAATGAAACATGAAAGGAGGACTGGGAATAAACAAAAAAAAAAAAAACAGATTTTTAGAACAATAGGGGCTTGTAGTAAAAGGTTTCAAAACAGAAAATAAACTTCAGTAGCTTACTGCTCACTACACACCTGCAATAAATAAATAAATAAGTTTTTAAAAAATGAGACAGACAACATTCACGCTCGCTCACATAAACAAACACAGAAGCAAGATACCAAAACTGGTGGAGAAAATGAGACACCTTCATCAGTGCAATTATGTGGCAACCTTAGGCCAAAACACTAAAACATAATCACGGGCACACAAGTTAATTAGAGAGAAATCGTCGATTACAGCCTCTATACGCACAAAGGCTTCTAACTAGTTCTTGCCCAATGGCAGCGAATTCACAAAGCACCTAATTTTTTAAATGTAAGGAGACTGAACTCTTCTTCTGAGGCTTTAACCACCGAATCGCAAGCCTCATCTCTACTGAAATGATTATACAGATGAGTGCAGATATGATATGATGTGCGCTTATCTGAAATACAGGTGGAATATAGCATTGATGATTCTGCGTAAAATGCACGCTGTTAGAACTGTCATGTACTGTATAATGAGTTCTTCTATTCAAAGGGATAATAGTTTTGAGGTAAAGCCCTCAAACAGAGCGACACTAATACTATGCAATCCTAACATGTTTGGTTGTGGGAGATAATTCAGCACTTCAGCCTTGAAGTGAGAAATTCAATAACAATCACAGGATTATTTCTTCATAACGGCAATAGCCCTTATCGCTGGAAAAAAAAGGAATATGATTTGTGAGGTGCAAAATACACTATTAAATAATCGAAATAAACAAACACTGCTTGCAGTACTACTTTTGACCTCAGAGGTCGCATGCATGATTTCGTCTCATAAGCTATGTCATTGATTTATTTGCAGTCCTCCGTTTGATGTCCGTCTGGTTGAGGGTAAAACTGGTGAGGAGCGGTAAATGCCGTCAAGGATTTGGTTAAGGGAACAATTTATTTATTTCAGTATTTCTGTCAGTCACTCTTCACAAAGAAATTTATGCTTTAAGTTTGAGAATGAAAAGCTCCCACAGATGCACAAAGCCCTCATGACCCCTTCAGTTCCAATAGCACAGCAGAGCTCATATATATACTGTACGGCGCAGTTACATCTTCACCAGCCCTGTATATCCCATGGATCACCCTGGGCTTTGGAGCCAAGAACAGAAGAGGGCCTATAGCTTTCAGTGCAGAGGGCAAAGCTGGTATGCGTTTGCACACTCAAAAAAAGAAAAAGAAAGCCTTTCAGAGTGGAGAGAGAGATAAAAAAAGAAGGCTCTCCCACTCTTCCTATAATTCTCCCTCCCTCACTATATCAGTTTTTCTCAGCACGAGAAATGAGATTCACACACCTTCTGTCTCTCGCACTCCACCCTGAGGTTCCAACGCCCTTTTGATTGACACTCCGTTCTCTCACATATTTGTAAAAAAAAAAAAAAAAAAAATCTTTTTAACCCATCTATTCGTGTTGGGTCAAATTGACCTTTTCAGTGAAAGAGGAATAACACTTTTCGAAAAAATGTATTTCATAACCGGTGACTAAACCTGGATAAGGTTCTTGTTGGTTCTTGTTCTGTGTATCTATTTGTGGATCATCATCAGTATCAGTGTTATGTCTTATCTTCTATATGGTTTCTTTGAGTATAACAAGATAAAAATGAAAAATAATTGAGAACGTCAGTTCAGAACAACAAACATAAATAATCTACTGCTTGAAAACTGTGTTTCATTTACATTTATCACAGGTAAATAGGATTTATGCCCCCCCCCCCAAGCCCTCATTACAATTTTTAAAATATAAATAACATCTTCATCACAAAAAAATGACACTTTCATTTTTAAATGTGCTAATGTCCTGGGTGTTTCTGACCCAGGATCACAGTTTTAGAGGCATTGATGAGTAAACAGAACACAAGGGGTTAATATGTCACTTCCCCCACACTGGAAATTTTGGCTGTAAAACAGGAGAGCCTCTGTGCCGAACCCATCCACCCTCAGTCCCTCTCTCACTCGCTCCTTGTTCATTATTTATATATTGTTTGCCCGTGGTTGCATCGTCTCATCAAAGTGTAATGGATGGTTAAGAAGAGCTTAAGTTTCTAAAGATTGCTTCAAGCGATGCATTATCCTCAATGAATACATTACTCTAATTTGTGTGTGTGTGTGTGTGTGTGTGTGGCCTACAACTCTTGTCTCCTCATTTTGCATGCTCAACATCAGAGATTTTTAAATAACCATATACAATTTGCCACATTTTGAATAAAATATGTATTTTAAATTTGTGGGAAGTGTTCATATAGGGCTCAGCAGATAATTGCATACAAAAGAAAGAGAAGTTGGACATATGGGTATGGTTTAACCTCTAGTGGAAAGTATTATCACCAAAACAATACACACCATTATACCAAATATTCATTTTTATATCTTCTGATTCAGAGGGAGACCTAAAGTTTTACTTAAGAACTGTTAGGCAAGTCAAAAGGTTCCATTGTCATTTTTTCTATTTGAAAGGTGGTATGACCCCTTTTTGAGAAATAATAAAATCCATGGTGAGAGGTCACAATTTTTTAATCACACTCTTATATCCAGTTTACAGCCCTGTTCTGTCAATGTCTAAAATCACTTGCTCGGGACAGTTCAGCCAACCAATCAATTCATGAATCAATTAATCACCGCGACCTCAAATGCATTACTGATACAAATGAGGCAAAGCACGGGGTTAATGAAGGTTAACAGAGGTTAATAAAGCCAGACATACGAACGCTAGCCCATGGTGCCGTTTGCACTGACGCTCTTTGCGGGCGTCTCTGGGAAAGACGCCGACCCAAAACCTGCAGACTGGGGCCCAGATATAAACTCGATCAACGCAGTTTGCAAACCGTCGGCTTCTCTCAGCGTAAGACTGAGCGATCTCATAAATCGCCCCCGCCAACCCGCCCACACCCCCCCGCCCCCCGCCCCACACACACACACACACACGTACACACACACCCCGAGGCTCTTAAGAAAGACATTATTTTGCAAATCAAGGCAAGGCAATTGAGCGAAGCAAAATTTAAATTTAGGCTAACTCGGTGGAGAAAATTACCCGTAATTGGATGCTCTGCGAGTGCAACTTCACCCAGTCAAAGACATTCTCTCTGGCGAGTGACATTTGCAGCTGTGCTTTAGACTTTAAAATGCAGCTTTTCACACATAAATATTGAAACATTTGACACTTATATAGAGTCTATCTACCATCCAATCGAGTGCTAATGTGATGTTATTGCTAACACATTTCACGATAATAAAACTGAAAAGCTGAAACAGAAGTGAATCCTACACGTTCACATGGGGTGTAAACAAACAGACCTAAATATTCCCCTTATTAACAATATTTTTATGACTTCATTGACTTTAATGAAGTAAATTATCTTTACTTGTGAAACTCTTATTTGTACAGTAAGTATGGCTAACTGGCACGTCTATGTTTCAAAAAGGACCTTTTAATTCTATAAGGACCTCGGGACACATCTTCGCTGATGATAATAACTTGTTAACGACCCACAGACAGCTCCTGACGATTCCGTGATTATGATAATTTCTTTAGGCCCCTCCGTCTGCCATCTTGTTCACAAATGAGCGGAGGAAAATGGCCCTAAATATTTTAAGCGATTTAACTGGCAGAGAGAATTTTAAAAAAGCCTATCAGAGCGCTCGCCATATTACTGTAGCCATAGCTTTAAAATGGCTTCTTCTGGGGGCCTCCAGTGGCGCAGCCCGTAAAGCGCTATCCACATGCTCAAGTTCGAATCCGAACGCCGGCCTTTGTCGCACGTTGCTCCCTCTCTCTCCTCCTAGGATTTCCAGTGTATCTCTACACTGTTCTATCCGAATAAAGCTGAAAAAGGCCCAAAAAACATATTTAGAATAAAATAAAATGGCTTCTTCCACCTTCATCGTGCTTTTAGTCACTCATCTTTCTGATGACGCACATTTGCCATTTTGTTATGCTGTGTGAGTTCTGTAAGTGGTTTTATTTTTTAAAAAACTTCTTGGATCATCTTGACGCCACTTCATTAAACTGAAGCTGTTGTGAGCATAGTCACATCAGGACAGTTTGGAAGACTACATTTCTCAGTGTTCAGTTAGAGATATTGCCCTCCCCTCTCCTCCCCTCCCCACACATGAACATAAACATACAGTAAATATATGTCCATAAAAACATTTTTCTGCAACACTATTGCGGTGTATCACACTGCACACATGGAGCCTTTGAAACTTGGCCTATGTTTTAAATAAGAGACTATTGTTTCGCACGACCAGTGATCGTAAAAGTCGGAGGAGAAATTATTTTATTGCAACGGAACGTTTTCTTCAAACAGGAGTTTTAAGCCAGCTTTCACAAACACCATTAGCATTCAAATTTAACGGCTTCTCCATTTAACTGCCGGTGCTGGGGATAATATGAAAGTTCGGCAAATGAGAGCATTTTATCCCTCTCCCGGAGATGCGCATTTGCAAACAAATGCGGCAGCAGAAGTGCACGAGGCAGACATTTTCTGCATCAAACCGAAATTAGTGCACTTTTGTGCCAGGAAAAACAAAATGCAGCTGCTTGAACATTTCTTATTCAGGGGAAAACCAGTTTGCAATGACTCTCGTCATGTCGTTGCAAGTCTCTCTGGATAACACGTTCTGCCAAATGACAGGAATGTCAATCAATCAATCGAATTGTATTTATATAGCACAGCAATTGTCACAAATACGCATCACAGACAACCCTGGCCTAAACCCCCACAGGAGCAAGCCTAAAGCAACAGTGGCAAGGAAAAACTCCCTGTGGCAGATGGGAAGAAACCTCGAAAGGAACCAGGCTCAAGGGGGGGGAACCCGTCCTCCTCTGGTCGAATGTAATGTAATGATCCAAAGGTAGAGCTTTTTTCGAGGACCTATGCTAGCTCATGGTTGGAATCTGGAGAGTGAAAAGAGCCATTGGGGAAGCCAGAGGAGATATGGGGCCTGATGGTAGAGCCAGTGCCCAGATAACGTGATGCAGGCCGGGTGCGTTCTGCCTGTGTTTAAGCCTGCGCAAGCATCAGAGAGAAGGTCGGCATCGAGGTGACCACTCGCACTTGGACTGGCTGGGGGGTGGGGGAGGGGGGGAGCGGGGGTTTGGGGGGGGGTTTGGGAGTGTAAATTTCCACTCAATCAACAGAGCTAACAGGCTCAGAAAAGTCTGACCTTAAAGGTATTGATTAAGAGGCAGGTGCTGCTCGGGGAGGCCAGATGTATTAGAGCTCAGCATATAGAGCAAACACATGGAGACACATAGCAAGCAGGCACTACCGGCGGTCACCTTGTGCAGGGAGCGCAGGGGGCGAGGGTGCCCCCCCCTCCTTCAACCTCTCAGAGAGTGAGAGAGAATGGGAGAGAGAGGGGGGGGAGAGAGAGGGAGAGAGAGAGAAAGAGAGAGAGAGAGAGAGGAGATCAAAAGAAAAGGGCAAAAGTGACCAGAGATATTTTGCAACAAAAAAAAAAAAAAAAACTAAAATATTGCGAGGAAGGTCATGCTTTGCTCTATCTGAGGTTGACTGCAGGGCTATAAAACAGCAGGAGAATGCAGCATGCCGCTTACCATCAGGCACAAAACTCCACACCACCGCACTGAAACTTTGCTTTCCTCCCTCCTCCATTTTGATTAGATCCACGGTGGACGAGCGACCATACAGACTAGGCAGAGGGGAGTCTGGTCCGGGGGCGGGCGGGGGGGTTGAGGTCGTTGTTATTGCAAGGAGGGACCCCCACAGTGTCACTCCCTCGCTCGTCGCACCCCGAGGTGAAAACCCAGCATGAGCCGCGCCGAGGGTGGGGGGGCGGGGGGGGCTAATGAAATCAGGTCCTCCATTTTAATTAGGCTCCAGGATCACCGCTCAGGTTTGTTTCCACTTAGCGCCAAACTGTGCTCTCACAACCATTTTGTGCTCGCGTATGTGCGAGGGCCTCTACCTGTTTTTTTTGTTTTGGGGCTTTTTTTTTCCAGCTTTCTAATTTTCCTTTATTAGACAGAATAGTGCAGAGAGACAGGAAGAACTAGGAGAGAGAGGGAGAGACGTGCGACAAAGGTCGGCGGTCGGACTCGAACCGCCGACATCGCGGCTCGCAATGAGCATGTGGAAGGTGCTCTACGGGCTGCGCCACTGGAGGCCCTCCCTACCTGTTTTTTAAGGAAACATTTTGCTGCACGCATCCTCGACCTTGAAAACGGTTTGACGGTCAACGGTCTGTTGAATGTGTTGTATTATTTTTAAATAATCTGTTTTCTGCAATGGTAATAAACAATTATCCTTGTGAGCATTATTCGTTGAAGAAAAGTACACCCCCTTCTTTCCGCTTTCTAGAGTGCAACCTTTTTTTTTTTTACCTCAAATTACTGTCGATCAACAGCACCTGATTATGTGAAATCATTGCTAATTAATGTCAACAAATGTTGGAATGCGAAAACAGAAACATCATTATACATCCAATAAGCATGACAAAGAAATAAATAAATTGAATGTTGCCAAACCTAGTTTGTGAGAAGAACTCACAAGTATCTGTAGACTAATTTGACAAATGCTTCTGTCAAGCCATTTGATCATCTTGAATTAAATTCTTCACTTTTGATTCTGTCCAGGGCAGGAATATTTAAATAGAAGAAATAACAAAACATCGAAAGTTTGCTGAGAAGAAGCCTTTCTATCAGCATATTGTGATACTAATTGGCTATTTTTTTTTTTGACTGGCTGATGGCAATTCAAAGAAACTTTCAACCTTGATATCCACCAGTGCTTCACAATGTCCCTCAACACTGATTGTCACTGAGTGTCTATTGTCACTCATAGGACCTGAAGCACAGCACAATTATGATATTAAGCCAACAATACCATATTTGTGCATGTACACAATGTCGCTAAGAATCGCAGTTAACTTGCGGTAAACCCAAGAGGGCGACATCGGGTACCCTGTCCTTTTGTTTTTGTTTCTTATTACTTTTCTAGCTGGAAGCTAGACACAGCACGTTTAGCATCCTCACAACATTGTTCTGGCTGTGAAACTACTTTGCCACAAAGTCACGGCAATGCCGCAAGACTGGCGAACGCATGTGGAACGAGGCAGGAGGTTGCTGGGGGGGGTGGGGGGGGGGGTGGGGGGGTGGGGGGGCGAGGGTTATTAAAACACAGATAATGAGGAAGAGCGGACATTTCAGTGATTATGTTAATCTCTCATTAATATTCGAGGCAGGTTAGCTGCAACGCTCGCCTGCACAGAACAATGCGCCCTGATTGCACAGACACTGGCTCCGAGTCTTCCATGGCCAAAGCGATGTCACCAAGCCCCCCCCCCCCCCCCCCCCAAACAATCACATTAAGAGGGAAGGAGGAGAGATGAGGATGAGCCGCACGCGGATGACCTCTGACCCCCGGTATAATTCGCAGAGGCGGCAAGACGGGACTTTAAAATAGCAGCATTGTGAGCGATGAGATTATCCGCCCCCCCCCCCCTTCGCAGAGAGCGTTAAGATCCGTTCCTTTACAGGAAGTGAAGTTCACAGAGCTCATCAGTGAAATGGCGGAATATCTCGCCAAAGCCGAGTCATTAATAGGCAGACGAGATTTACTTTGATCTGCGATTTTACTCATTTTAGTGGTAGACTAAAAATAATTCTATCAGATTATTTCTTATCTCTTGCAAATATTCACTCACCCCCCACCAGCCGAAACTGCCCCTAAGCTTTTAGGGACCCTATACAAAATTTTATTGGCAGAGATTGCTAATTGTGGAACAGAATGACCTAAAAGGATTCGGTATATGTGGGACTCTTCCATGTCAGCAGGGGGAGCTCTAACTGTTGTAAAGCCTTTCTGTACCTGTTACCGTCGCTGTTCGCAATTTACAATTTAGCCTATTTAGCGGACGTTTATAGCAAATGCGACTTACAAAAGTACATTTTACACGGCAAGCAAACACCTCAACAATAAGAGCCATGCAACATTAGTCATAAGTCATAAGCACCACCATCAAGGTGCATTCCTCGAGACCTAGATAACGATAAAGAGAGACAAGGGCTGTTTTCCAGATCTGGCAAGATATAGCTGCAGGTTTGTGGATTTTAACATTGTACAATTTTTAACTTTACATGTTAACCAAACGCAGCCTGCGTCAGAGGGTTAAACTTCGAACACGCAAAGCGCAACTGCACAATGCATTAAATCCAAAGCCTATAGTTACATCTTGTCAGATCTTATGAAACCTTTGTGCTAGCTGTCAGTCAGCGTTTCGGAGAGAATAATACAACCACACAATCCCAAGTATTACTGACGTCTTTTCTATTTGCCTTCGCAGTTGTTAGAAATCGCCCTATTAAATGAAAAATCACAATGGCAAGACTACAGGACTGTATCTGCAGCCAGCGACTCAAGCAAACCCAGGTGTTACATTAGCATAAATAGGTATCATTGCAGCTTAGAGTGGCTTGGTCCTCACGGCTGTCTGTGTATCCTGTGTAATTCGGGAAGACCCCCACTGCTTCTGTTTCACTAATCTCCTCTCCCTACTTGTCTGCGATTTGACATGCGTTTTTTTTTTTTTTAGTCGCTCCAGATTTATAAAGCTTGAGAACCAAATTATTATTACACAGACCTCAAATTCCCTCAGAAACAAAATGGCCTTTTTGTATTATCTGCGGACGATAACGCAAACACACAGAGCGGGTGAGATGTGCGGTGCTTTGCTTTCTGAGATAAGGCTCCTAAGAGCATTTGTGACAGAGCTGGGTTAGAGCTCCACTCAAGTTTAATACAACCAATATATGTGCATTGGCATAAATCATGTATATGATGTGTACATATTTGTCATCCCCCCCTAGAGAGTAAGTCAGTGTGCTAAAAAATGTTCTAATCTTCTCAACTTTTATCTTGGAAGATAGTATAAGCCTCAAACCCCTTTGATGGTGCTAATTTTCCCTTTAATTGCGGGAATGAGATTTCAGACTGGTCTTTCAGAACAAGCCATCAACACGGTTTGTTTGATGTGCTCATTAAAACTGCCGCTTGATCTCGCAAAGGTTTAAATGGTATCAAATGACAGTGCGTGATGGTGAGGTATTTTAACCCTTTCACGCATGAATTATTAAACATTATACATTATTCAAAACAATTTTTTAGCATATTTTTTTTTACTTCTACGGATATGTGAAAGAATGTTGAAAATCTGTTGGCTCCTTGAAAAACATTGGCCACACATGCACATGCATTATCTAAAGTAATAAAAGAAAAAAATTTTTTAACCTGTTCTCTAGGATAGAAGGTTATACCAGATGTACTTTGAACATTTTCCACCTCCACCCACCATTTTGACCTTCAAAACTAGAAAAGCCAATCAAGTGCAACAATATGCAGCATATCAAAATTTAGGCAAAGGTCCAAGGAATCTGCAATCATGCAGTTTGGAGATCAGAGATGCTGTTGACTAGGTAAGACCAGTTAAGTGTCATTAATTCATTTTTGATTCCATCTGAAAAGACGGTATTTATTTTTGTACACATCCCCCTTCTCCTGCCCATGTTATGAGAGGTTAGACCCAACTCAAACCCACGAGATGTTGACCGATGAAGAGGAGGAGGAGGAGGAGGGCGGTTAGATGAGGGACTGCAGTAACGCTCGTCCGTCAACGCGAAACCGTCGTAAGTCACTCCAAACGACCCCGCCGACGGCCCGCCAGGGAGCGCGGTACCTCTCCGGGGTCCCGTCCCGCTGCCCTGTTTCCCCGCCTTCTGCACGATGCATGAGCTCGAGCGCAGCGCTCCAAAGCGAAAATTAACTTCAGGGGGGAAGATTCATCGCATTTTCCGCCTTGAATTTCACAACCGAATCTCAAGAATGATGCCGTGAGGAGCTCGTACTAGCAAACCCAGCCCTGCCTCACTGAGGCACATTATTAGAAAACAGTGTGTCAGCAGGAAGGCAAAAAGAGACAGATACCACTCCAAGGTGGGCTGTATATTCATAAAAAGCATTTTTTTTAAACATCAAAACAATGTCAGTTCAACACCATGGGATAGAGTAGAAGGACCTGTAAGTTGAGCAGAAAAGTTGAGCATTTAACGTAAAAATTTATGCCAGTTCAACCATTAGTGGCAGCACAGTTCCAGCCATTGGGTGTACCGGAGAAATCTGTGGGCAGGGAACCTTCCATTTTTGGGTGTACTGATCAAAAACTTGAGTGTGGCTAGGAGGACCAGTACTCACTGCAGGGGCAGAGCAGAAGCCCCGGATAGCGGCACACCGTACGCTGAAGGGTTATCATATCAAGCTTTCCCACAATCCATTGCTTTCTTTTTAACCTGAATCGGGCCACGTGCTTTCAGACCCTGTTACAAAGTAAGGGCACCGGTGCTAATTGCAGGTCACGGTCGGTTGGATGCAAGGGAGAACAAGTGTCTTCTGATTGGTCGCGGCACTTCTCGTCGGACGCGACAGCTCTCTGGCAGGGGAGGTCAAAGGTCGTTCTGAGCCTCATTATTTCCCATTCTCTTTTCTTTAGCACCAAACGCTTACTCTCTAAAGAGGTCAGGTGAGACCGCTGAGAAGCTATAACTTCATATATTGAATGAGTCAGTCTTAATACGGGTCTAATAAGTGTAATGCAACGTTCACTGTTATTGACAGTGACATGGCATTGCTCTGTATAAAATCATACCAAAGGGCATGAACAGAGCCCACCTATAATTTCAAACGAGATAAATCCATGATGATATATTGAAAATTACTGTCATTAGGCTACCCAAGAACTGCTTAATGTAACACATGCATGAATGATATAATTCTTTGGCTTTATCCTATTATCAGCCCAACACGAACCCATTTGTGCATGTGGTATACTTCCAGGTCTTTCTGGCTTATTGAGTTTGAGGCAATCCACATTTCTTTGGTGCGAAGCAGTCACGTTCGCGCACACATATCCAATCCTGGCGTGGAGCAATTCTGCTTATCTGATGCAAACAGAATTGCTACGAACAAAATGGCCAAACAGAGGGAAGGGTTTTTCTGTTAGCCAACTTTTAACCAAGGTGTTTACTGTTTTTTTTTTTTACTTCCCAACCGGTTTGGGATGGGCAGTTATTTTTTGTAGGCCCGTCTTATCGCTGCAGTGACCTCCATCAGTTCTGGAGAGCCGTCTGGCTCCTCCTGACCGAAGTGTCTCCTGGCGAATGTTTTCTCTTCGGTGCCCCCCGCCGAGCGGCCATCGCGTCCGAGGCTCGAGCTCAACGTGCGTTTGCCGCCGCCCCTCGCCAGCGCCCGTTCGCACGACTGCGGGACGGTTATAGCCTTTTAAGAACCCCCCCCCCCGCGAGGCCCAGCAGCTGCAGTCAGGACTACAATATAGAGACAACAATGTTTAAAAAAAAAAGAAGAAGTCGGTGCTACCATGGCGATGGACGCGATCCAAAACCGCTGCTCCCGGCGGCTGGGGGCAGACGCCGTTAATCACCAGAGCGCCGCCCTGTTGCCCCGCGGAGCTGTGACTCAGTTATCACATAAAGCACAGCCAACGGCGGGAGCGAAAACGGGTGAACTCTTCCCCCCCGCGGCTCCTCCGCACCGGTCCTGCCGATCGGGGCGACGGCATCGCTCGCTCATTAAAACGAGAGGCCGCCCTTCCTCTCGCCTCCCGCACGTAACCTCCCACGGCACACCCCGCACAAGGCCCTTACCGCCATCTTCATAATAATAACGCCCCTTATCTGTTCTGCCGTGGCGTTATGTAATTGCTTTCACTCTTGCCCAAGATGTCTGCCTGCATATTTTCATTACGCACGGCATATCTTTGAGATCAATCATTCCGCGGGGACAAATAATGATTGATGATGATGGTGATGATGATGATGATGATGTATATTTGCTCTGCAGCACTCAGGAGACGAGCGTGTGGGGGACCGAAACAGAACAGAGCACACGCAGCACGGTACGCAGCACGGTACGCAGCGGAGGCACGATTTTCGGGTTTCGTGAACGATATCCTCCCCAGGAGAGGAAAGTGACAGGCCTGCCTGCCTGCCGTGTCCCGCCCGAGGCGCCCCGGGGGGGGAGGGGGGGGGGGGGGGTCGGGGCGGGGGGGTGGTGTCGCACGCCAACGGGAACGAGAAAGGCGGCCCACCGGGCCCATGCGTGTCACAGCCAGTCCGGCAGCGGCCGTCCAATCCGGAGGCCCTGTTTCGAGAAGAGCCAGGCGGACTTCACCATCACACCTCAGTTTAAACTGCGATTCCCATCTGCAATTTCAGACCCGTCCGGAAACGTAGTATATTCTGGAGGCCACTAGCTCAGTGAGGGGCGGACATAAAATGAGTTTTTTTCCCCCCACCTTCTGAGCACTGAAGAAAGCACGTAGCTGAAATTTTTTTTTCTAGCTCCGTCCATCCCTTTGCACATGTACCTTTTCTTTGTGCGCCGTGTAATTTAGTAGTAATAATGGATATATTTTTGCCGCGTATGCAGAGCGCGCAGAACTCTCATTATCGGTTTTGGCTGTGCACACCTGCGCCAATGCTTTACTAGCCGAGCGCAACAATTTAACTTTTCATTTTATAATTTTTTTTTGCCTTCTGAAATAACGCATAAGAATGTGCCTTGAACTGGGCAGGAGCCAAAATGGCTTCCTGTTACCACAGCCGGTGCCGCTTTGAAGAGGACAGAGCGGAGCCCGAGTCCTTCACTCGCGCGAGGAAGGACATCTGCCCGAGGCCGGACCTACTGAAAATGACTCACGGCAGCACAGAGATCCTTTAAAAAAAAAGTGTGCGTCATCCATCCATCTATCTATCCGTTTTATATACCACTTACTCCTTGGGCCTATCGCAGCATGCATTGGATGAAAGAAAGGAATACAGGACAGGTCTGGACAGGTCCACCAATCCATCGCAGGGCACACACGTCATTCACTCACACACTCATAACCCAAGGCCCATTTAGACTCTACAGTTAGCCTAACCTGCATGTCTTCGGACTGTGGGAGGAAACTGGGTTACCTGTAGAGAACCCACACAGATACAAGGAGAACAACCTCCACACTCCACCACTGTGCCACCCAAAATAAGTGTAGCAAAGTAACACACATACACACACGCACACACACACCACACGCGCACACACACACACACGTTTCCAGTCCTACAACTGCGCAAGCATGCAGCATTAACGATAGAACAAATGGCTATGGCCTTTCACCGGCAGACAGGAAATCCAGACAGATTCTTTAACAAGATGGAGCAAGAGGGATATAGGGAAAAAAAAGAGAAATGTTGAATGTTCCCAGGTCAGACTGCTCAGAGAGACATCCACTAATGCCCCTCCATGATTCTCAATAATTCACATATGACTTCCACCGGGACTGCTCGCATGTTCTTTCATGCATTCAGAAGCAGAAATATTAACATATTCCCCTCTCTCCACGTGTACATTTAACATTTGGCTCGGTTCAACAAGAATTACTTCACGGAAAAACCAGAGAGGGGAAAATTAGCAGAAAATTTTGTGTCAGATAAAACATTTATGTGCAGAATCCAAATGTTTTTGTCAAAGCATAATCATTGTGTATTAAACAGCTCTGTTTAAGTCTGTGACAAGTGTATAAATTTAGAGTGCAAAATACCTCCACTACTTTAATATTTTATAGTAAAAAATGAATTAAACTGAACAGGAGAAAAAAAAAAAAAAAACATTGGACACAAGATACTTTCAGACAGCCAAAAAAATCTAACAAAAACAAAACAACTATTTCCTTATCAGCTCTGTGGTGATGTACACATGATCATTACCAAAGTAAGCATACTCTATTTTGACTTTTGTAGGGTTATTAATATAAGTGATACTATCTCTTGAAAAAAGCAAGCACACTGCTTCAGGTGCACATTTGAAAACTTACTTTGATAAGCATTTATCAAAGAACAGACCATAATACAAATCACTAACAACAAAACATATTGGCAATATTTAAAATGGAAATAAAACCACATTCAGTACGAAAGTCAGTACTTACATCTGCATGTTTTGGATATGCTAATTTAAATGATTTGCTTAGACTATTGAATATGACCCCAGTAGCTGTAAGTGCTCTTAGCGTCCCACATCTGGAGTGCCATTGAAATTTAGCCTCGCTTCACAAGACGGGGGGACTTTTACAATTGAAACATATTGCCATGGTGATGTGGACACTGCTTACCTGGGTTTGCATCCAGAAAAGAGAGAGAGAGAGAGAGAATGCACGGTTTGGATTTGTACTTATGCAAAATACACGCAAAGATAAGTTTTAATGAGATTCACAAGAGTCAACAATCACCCATCCAAGAGAAGTCTTCGCGGGTTCGATCTGCGCATTTTTCACAAGCTCGGTTTTGTGTTTGCTCCACGCCTCACAGCGGAGCCCCATCGTCTCCTGGCTTTAATCTCAGGACCATCTACGGGGTCCACAAACGCACCGCCCCGCGAAGCCGCGCAGGCGAACGGGAAGACGCCCGGAAAACCGCCCCGGCCCCCAATCTCCCTCCTGTTCGCCCCCCCCCCCCCAGAGCGCGCGCGGGGGGCTGCGCGATGTATAATTAACCCCGGCTCTGACGAACGTGGGAAACGGCACCATGGGCAAACGACGACACGAGAGATCAAACTGCAACGGAGCTGGAACAAATTGGGGGGGGGGGGGGGGGAGGGGTCCCCCTCCGCACCCCGGATTTCTTCAACCGCACGCCATCGCGTGTCTGAGCCTCCGGCGAGGGCTGTGGGGGAATTACCCTCCTAAAATATTCACCCGAATACGAGAAATGAAGAGCGCGTCTCAATGAACACGACACAGGGATTGAAGCACGAACTAAAGGATGGGGTATGTTTCATTTAGGGTTAATGTGACAGGATTTCTCCCAACCAACCCATCCGTTCGCGTGTGAATGTGAACCACTGCCTATCATCGTAAAAGGTAAATATTGAATGAGTTCTTAACGATCAGAAGAAGGAGGAGCAGAAGAATGAGAAGATTATTAAGGAGGAGGAGGAAAGGATTATTAACAAGAAGAAAAAGGAGGAGACGTAGAAGGAGAAGGAAGAGAAGGAGAAGAAGAAAAAAGCAACGTCGAATGTTTCTTGTGCTGAAAATGGTACACATCTTCTGTTAATATCATGACATCTGTCCGGGGGGAAACAAAGTTGTTAAAAGAAAACCAAAAGAACGGGCGGTGAGCATTCTGCAGTGATTATTATGACCCATTAAATGTGATTTACGCTCTGGGGCGTATATCAGTGGGGCTGTAAGAAAGTGACGGTGATTTTCGAAAGCGTTCTGATTCATTAGCCGAGCCCGGACGCCGAGACAGACTTCCACTGGCGCTGCCAGAAAAACAAGAAGCCGGCCGTGGCGAGGTGCGATAAATCACAAGACAGATCGCCTCGTCAGCTCCGGAGATATCAATCAGCCAAAGAGAGAGAGAGACCTCTCCATCCATTCAAATTAGCTACACGGTCTGACTAATTCCAACATCCACACACACACACACACACACAAAAAAGCTTATCAAAGCTTGACAAAAGTTTTGATTGGAAACTTTCACTCGCGGATTCCAAACGTAAAAAAAAAAAAAAAAAATCATCTGACAAAATATCCGTACCAAATCATCGGGGGAAAAAAGGACCACTGATGGAAAATGACTATGCATATTATTAGTCGGTGCGCCGTACTTGGTATTCTCATTCTACGAATTGCCCACACTTCAGAAATATGTTTTCATACTGAGAATTGAGAGCTGCTACGAATGATGCCAGATATGCATTAGATAAAACAGACTTCCCAAAATGGAAAAGGGGCACCGAATATGCCTCACTTCTGACAGCGGACGTGTCAGACATCTTTAGACGTTCCCCGGCTGCGGAACTACGTCAAAGACAGTTTAGTCCCCAGGTCCAATGATCCCAGAGAGTGTAGGACGAGAGACCTACGCCGAAGCAATACACAGAAACGGAAGGCAGCCAATGAAAAAGCAATCACCTCCTCTCAGCTCATTGGTCAAATGGTCATTTAAAT